>NW_021680677.1:119696-162327 GCF_001412515.2 Diachasma alloeum | reverse complement strand
CCCCCCCCCACTCTCCGTGTTGCCTCTCTCTCTATCAACAATTCCCCCATTCTTATGGAATTTCATTCTCAAAAGTAGACTTTAGCCAATGTACCTTCCAAAGGAGTCCCATTGTATTCTCCCACAGGGTTAATACCATTCATTGAGTTCATCCGATTATCAGAAAATTATATTTACTCCGGCTTCAGATCATATTAAATGTCTTCTTTCACGGAGGAATAAAGAGACCTGACCCTCAATAGCTCCATTGCGGTATATAAAGTGCAAGGTAGGTGAATATGTCGTGTTTTTTTCTACGGGTCATAAATATCGGCGATGACGAAGATAAAAACGTTGACACGGGTTTGACACAAACTCACCCTCTCCCCTTCTCTTTAGTGGATGCCTTACTCGACGCCTCTTGCAGGAGCCACCGCATACACTCCCTCTTGCTGTTTTGAAAGATTTATAAGAGACTGCGGGAGTATATTTTTCCTTGATCTTGTCTCTCCCCCTTCTTTCCTCGTGCCTCTGGACAAAGGCATACACCGTTTATACAGCGTCCAGTGTTATAAACACGATAGCCCCCCCCCAACCGCCAGCTCCCCCACGCTCACCTACTCCTCTACCCGGCATTCTCGTTATATTTCATCTTGAGTATGCTAAAAACTCCACGAGATGTCTGGGGCATATTTTATCAGTGCAACATAAACCGACGATATACCGTAGAATAACCATATATTTATGCGCCAATAACAGTGCGATTGCATGTCACACACGAGAAATTTATTCATCACATAACACGAAATTAAAAAAGATTGAAAAATTAGGAGGAAGTTGAGAGGAGAGGGAGAGTGGAGATAAATAAATGCAGGGGCTGGACAAAAGAGTCGCCATGAGAATAACATGGAATAAAATAGAATCACAGCATGGTACATTTGGTAATGCAATACAATAATCGTTTGTTCTGTTTGATGTTTTTTTTTGCAGGCTACCACCTCCGCAACAGCAGGTGACCGTTGGTTCATTGGGCAGTGGCATGGGTACTGGCAACAGTGGCAATGCCGGCAATGGCGCTCAGGGTCAGCCATTGGTCATGCCGGGCTTTCCACTACGTGCTGCTGTTGTACCACATTATTCACCCTATTCACCATCACGTTTTCACATTGATAAACGCTGCCACCATCGGTGCTCGTGGAAGTGCTTCTCGGTTGGGATGATACTACTTTTTGTTGCACTCACTGCCATGCTCGCGTATTTTATAAGTAAGTGAATGAACAATTATTCGATTTTGTCGATCGGGGAGGCTATTTTTTCAGTTGGGGATTATGGTCTTTGTTCAGAATAATCGAGTTTCTGCACGATTTATCTTCATTGAATAAATTTGTGAAACACAAAAAATATAATAGATACAGGTTTTTTTATTGTGAATAATCCTGAAGATGCAGTCGGATGGAGAAACGTCTGCGTTATGACGGCATAATGCAAACATTTTGAAACGTCTATATTTGTTTATCGAAATAGGAACATACGTGTCTAATGTTACAGAGAAAAAAAATAAGTTTTGGGATTATATCCATAATCTTCAAAAATTGATGCATGATTTTTTAAATTTTATCCTCAATTTTCAAGGTTTTTTTATGCCAAATAGAAAAAAAAAATATCATTATATTTTACTGAAAAGAATTATTATTATTTCAAATAATAGATTTTTCAGTTTTATAATTATTACATTTCATTATTATTACTATTATTATTATTTTTATTATTATAATTACAGGTATATATGTATACAACTGTATATTGCCACCGTCCTTCTAACGGCAAATAATATTAAAAACTATCATTATATTTTACTGATAAAAAGGTAACTGTACAACTGCACCTTTTACATCTCCACCAGGCGACACCCTCACCCAAACGATTTGAATATTGACAACTCTACCGCGCGAACATTACTACCCCATGATTCGAGAAACTTACATCCCCACCGTGGTACAAGCCAATCAGCGGACGAGTCGACCCGATGATGACTCACCCTGTACAACTGCACCGTGCGACAAGCCTACCCACGAATTTTTTATTTGTAACATCCTCACCGAAAGATAACTCCATCGGCAGTAATCTCCACCGGGTTTTATCCCTACCGGATATACATCCCCACCGAAAATGCATCCCTACCGATTATTTCCCGAATTTTTTCCCCCACTCCATTTTTCGACAAATTTTTGGTCAGGGTGTACTGGATTAATGGGAACGAAGGAATAAGGTAGCGGCGGCAGTTTCTGATCAGTGAAGCTCGGCGGGCTCAGGTTAAGGTGAAAAATGAGAAAACAGCAAATAAAAACGGAGTGAAACTTCTTTTAAAGTGTAAAACAGACATTTAACATCAATTAAAAATCCACTTTTGAGCTACAAATATCAAATAATTAATAAAAAATTAACATTAAGAAAATTCCGCCTTGGCGGTAGTTTATGATCACGATTTAGTCGCATGAGGTAGTTTTTGATCACGAGTGGAGGCAGTTTCTGATCATTGGGATGAGGAGAATAATGACTTAATTTCCTACTTGTTTCATCTCTAACTGATCATTAAATTATTTTTTGTTATTATTAATAAATCATCAGAGGTAGTTTTTAGCCTAAATTTCACATTTATTCAATGAAAATCAACTCGTGGCATCCCACCATTTTTCGATACTATTTTCATCGTTACAACAACGATAATTACCACCATGAGGGAAAGATAAGGTGAATATTTACATTGACAGATTATTAAACTGACATTTTCTTAAAAAACTGTCAGTTGACCTCAATTAATCCGAGCTGACAACTCATGAATCTTCCGATCAACAAATACCGACAGGTTAGAATTCAGGCGACAGTTATTGATCACCACAGTAATTATTGAAAATAATTTTTTATCTATTTTTTATCATTCTGAGTTGTTCTCCTATGATTTAACTTGAGATTTATATCATATTTATGATCATTCGGTACTTACATGGTAAAATTTGAGTGCTGAAGCTTCAGGTACACACTCAGCTCATTCCACAAGCAAACGGCGAAAATGGCCGTTTCCCGCGTTCGCGCGCTTTTACTATTTATTTTTGGCAGTTTACAGTGGTACCACTGCCACAATTGAGATCACTAGCGAAAGCAGGGATTTTATTCCTGTCTCTTATACACATCTAGATGTNAGTGGTACCACTGCCACAATTGAGATCACTAGCGAAAGCAGGGATTTTATTCTTTGCACTGTTGGTTTTACCTTCTTGATCAATTCAACTCAAACTTCGCACTTAATAAATAAATAGCCGAGTGATCAAGTACTACCTACTGATCAGAAACTGCCTCCGCTACCTTATATTTTGGAACGAATTTTTGGTCCATTCTATTGAAAAATGCCGCAGCTTTTCTGCAGTTTTTATTAATTCTAATATTCAGTAGAAATTATTTTAAAGAAAAAATTAACAGAATTTTATTTTTCTATAGAATTTATCCTGTTGAAATATTTTTTATAAAAAGTCTTCGGGTCAAATTTCTCAAATTTGTTTGTTAAAGTTTCCTAACGGAAGAATAAAAATAGGGAAGAAAAAACTTGGAAAATTCGTGTGGAGGAATTATAGCGTATTTCTTTGCGTGTTTATTCTCTGGATAACAACGGCAAGTTTCTTTAAAACGGTAGTCAATAGCATCCGTTATAATAATATAGCAAAGGCACAAGTATATCCATTCCGCAGGCTATGAAAACATGGTAGTTGTAATCAGTTGTAGAATCGAAAGCAAACAGGAATAATAGCGTTAAAGAGAGATGGAGTAATCGATTACTGGTGACATCAGTAGTCACATATGAATAAATTTTATGGATTATCGGTCGTTAATTCACTTCTACATCAACTGATTATTCAACTTCAAAAACAACAATAGGTTCTTAACCATTTGAGTCGTCCACCAATTTCGAAATTTTCTTCGAAAATGACAATAAAATGGGATTGAATATTCTGCAGGCATTGAATGTGAATGCTCAATTACTCAGAAAACCAGAAATCTTCCCACGATTTCATGATGTAGTAGTAAAATTCCGTTAGTTTCCCTGGAAAAATAAGATCTACCTCTGAATATTCGAGAAGAATGAGGCATTTCGTTCATCCGAGAAATCATCAAATTCCAGAAAATGCCATTTTTCCGTACAATTCAACATGAATATCAGGCCTTGGCATCAAAGCTTACAAATTAAGCCTCAATTCAGATTATCATTTTGGAGCTGAATAAGGGTTGAGTCAAGTTTGGGTCCTAGCCCTGATTAACCCTCTAAGGTGAATTTCAATATCCCCATTCTACAAACAGAAAAACCTAAACGTAAATTACGTTTCGATAAACGTAGTTTACACTTAACATCAATATGATGTCTGGTGGCTTTTTTTCCGTCATGAAAATCGGAATTTAGACTTTAAAAAAACGTATTCTACCGTCAAAATAAAAACGTAAATTACGCCTAAACAAAGCGTATTTTACGTTTATTAAAACGTAAATTACGTATATCAAAAATACGAAAAAATAATCATCATTTACGACGATTTTGAGCGTAATTTACGATTGCGAAATCGTAAATTATATTTATGAAAACGTAATTTACGTTTATAATTCACGTTTATAATTGTCGTAAATTACGACGATTATAAATCGTAATTACGACGATTATAAATCGTAATTTACGACAATTATAAACGTAAATTACGTTTTCCGCGTAACGTAAAACGTAATTTATGAGTGCAAAATCGTAAATTACGACGATTATAAATCGTAATTTACGATTTTGCACTCGTAAATTACGCTCATAATCGTCGCGAATGACGTTTATGTAATCGTAATTTACGGCGATTTTGAGCGTGATTTATGCTTCAACTTCAAGCGTAAAAGACGACTTCTTAAACGTAATTTACGTTTAGGTTTTTTTGTGTGTAGCGCCCAACTACGCTTTACTACGCTTTTCACCTCAGAGGATCAAGCATTTGCGAGCATTCATTCAGGGGTTGATGACATGATGAGTCTTGTTTCCATCGTCAATTCCTACCTGAGAGTGAGAGAGAGAATATCTACCTGTTGACTTTTACCTGACCGTCACCAGTTACGACTGGAAATCACTACGATGATGAGACAAACCGGAGATTTAAGTATCTCCCATTATTAAATAGGTTGGGATCGTGATGTTCGGGATAAGGTATTGAAATACGCCGAAAATGTAACGCGTAAAGGAGGAGAGAGACCAAGTTACACTAATTAAACTATTTATTCAGTAAGTGACTCAACGTCGCGTGGACCAAGAGTAAAACCCGTCGGAGAGAAAATAGGAAAATAGAAATGTAGAGAAATTGGATAATAAAGGACATTGACATTTACAGTTGGTTGATTGAGTTGGGGGAATTGGAAGAAATGCTCTGTGGTTGAGTCTGTTCTCTCTGCTAGGCTCTGCGAGGGGGCCTCAGTGGCTGATCGAACGTTGATCACTCAACTGGGCTGTAAGGCCGTGAAGATGATCTACATCGTTGAGTAGGGAACTTTTCTGTTCTTTCAATTTAAAGTTATCTTAGAATTACCTAAATGATCATGATGGTTGTAAAGTTTGGACTTTTTTAAAATGAAAAACGACTAATTTTTGTGTAAATTCTCCCATGAAAAACAATCTTCTCGAATCAATAAGAAAAAAAACTGAGTCAATAATCCTCCTCTACACCGAATGCATCGCACTCAAAACGTCGAGAGAAAAAATTTTCCCAGCACTGAAAATTTGTCATTCAAGAGCAAATGGCTCAAGAGAAATGAATGACCATTTGAGTGTCTCCTGAACTACCGGAAATCTGTTGTACGTATTCCAAGAGTTGTAGTTGAGGATTTTTGGGATGGGAATCACGTACGTTCTCACGAGTCACTCGTAAGGGTGTGCAGTACTGCCGCTGTGTGTGGCCAATGGTGAATGCATAACTTGAGGCACTTGCCTACATTCTCGCCTTGTGAAAATTCGTACCCCCCATTCCTCATCTCGTGTAGTTTATCGCAATGAGTCTATCGGCTGTTAACGGCCCCGGCCACGGTAATGATGCTCCATACCCCGAAGTGGGTATATCGTGAGCGGAATATTTAAGCATTTTTTCCGGAGCGTAAATTCTCTTTTTTTCCACGTTTACTGGGTTTAATCGTACGAATGCATAAATGATTCGTGGGAAAATTGAGAGAAATGCAGGATGGGGTATTGATTTGGTTGGCCTAGTTTTTAATTGAGAGGATCCAATAAATTTTGCTCCGAGAATTTCGAGCTATTAATTTTCGTAAATGGAATTGAGAAGTCGATTTTTTTTCTGGCTCATTTAGTGGAAACAAATTGTTCTCGTTTTGTTTACTCTGGGGTGAATGAAGTTGTGTAAATTTGGGAAAATCGAATAATGGTCGAGGGTTTGTACTGGGGTGGAATATTAAAGAAGCAGTTTGATAAAAGATAAATGTCTATTATGGTGGATGGAGTGGCTCTAGGGATGGGACAGTGTCACACATACATGGGAAGTGCTTACTCAGGACAAAAAAGACTGAGGGCGAAGGATTCACTCGGGTGGGGGGTGCCAAGATCGAAGGAATAAATAGAGTCGACGCGGGACACGACCCCCATCACGACCGTGTGCCAGAACGATTGCCCAAGTGGGTTCCAGAATGAAACTTCCCGATAATCGTTACGCTACTCCACCCACTGTTAGCCTCCCACCCCAACTCCCCTTGTCTATCTCTCTCCCTCTCTCGACGTGAATTTCTCATCGTCTCTTTTCACCGATTTTCGGCACGAAGGAAATCGACGAGACAGGAGGGTACAATGAGTATATTCGATCAGCCGTATTTCTGTGCCAAATTGATTGGCAGTAGACGTACACTGGGAGCGGAAACGAGTAGTGTTCATCGATGAAACTGTCTTCATTAGTGGAATACAAATTAATGGAAAAAGGAGTAAATCGTTTGTCAAGTTTTACATTTGTCAAACTATTTTCATTTAATTTAACAAATTCGGGCTTTTCTTGTTATGAAGTCTCGGCATTTTGATTTCCAAACATTATCGCAGGGAGGAAGTACAGGAAAATTCGTTGAGAGACATTTCTTATGGGGAAGTTTCTCCACTACAAACGAGTTTTGTTTCCAAAAATATTGATACACTTATTGATATAAATTAAAAATAGAAAATTTGGAATCAATACTACACTGAGATAAAAATCACAAAAAAAAAAACAATTACCAAACGGTGGGCAGAAAAAAATCGCTGAAAATACGGTGAAATTTATTCACTTTTCTGGTATTTTTTCACCAACTGCTCACAAAGTTTATAGTTTATTGGTGAGAAAATAAAAATAAAATTTCACAGTTTCACGCGAGTAATGAAGAGTGAACATCATAAGTCTCAAAATAAAGCATGTTTTTTTGGGTGGAATTTTGTCTGACATTTTTCAAAGTTGACAACAACGAAGAGGGGTTTTCATTATATTTTCATCAGCCGTACGACTAGATTTTGTTCAGTAATTTTTGCCCATATCCCCGAGACATCGATCGTGTCATGAATTTTCTTCTATTCGTGTGGCAATAAAAGTCGAATGGTAGATGATACCAACACCGAGAATTCCTTTTCCATAGTATCAAAACAATTATATTCTAAATTCGCCTGAAGCTCCTCATTTCATATTCTGTATCGCACACCGGCGGAAATCCTGGACGATGGTCAAGGTCCCGCATCCCACAGTATCCCAAGCCCCTTGCTTCGCGGGGGAGGGGGTGGGGGTGGGGGTAAAAACCTAGGATGAAAATAAATGGGATTCAAGTGTTTGGGATGTATAGCTCGAGGCGGCACATCCTCTCTAACACACCAGAGTCGGAAAAGAGGGTACATACAAGAGGCCCGACATATATGTCGCCGTATTCTTCTCGCGGAGGAGATTGCAAATCCAAAACGTCCCAGAGTATAGATCCCAGCAGCTGTTATTCCTGCATTCCGGTAAATCGACTCGGGAATCCAATCTGCCTGTTTGCCGTGTTGCATCCGTCGAAGTCCCGTTTTCTATAGCCTCGTTTTCGCCAGTACTCGTGTGTGTGCAAGGCTTTTCAAATCCACTCCATTTTCACCCTCTTTTCCTTTTCTACTCCTACCTCTTCTACACACCAATATACACACACCTTCAGCTCCTTAACGTTTCTGCATGAGACCCACTCGTGCACGTCACACACTAGAGTGACTCCAATGCGGAAGTTTATAATATTTCCGGTTCCAATAGAAATTCAATTGCTATTGAAACCCGGCAGTCGATAAAAATCCGTCAATATAATTAATTTTATGGGCCGATCAAGTTTTATTGGATTAACGCGGATAGAATGAAATTCTTATTGATGGATTTATTGTAGCATTGGAAAGGGAAGAGTACCGTTCAAAATATTATACTCTTCTTGGAGAAGAATTACCAAACAAGTCAAGTAATCGTAGCGCGGAACCCGAGTCGAATATTAGGACCTGAAGTCCCCCTTGAACACCTATGATGAGTAGGAGGACCAGGATGAAGTTAGGGTGTATTTACATTCAGAAAGACCCCCTGGTTTCCGCCTGAACGTGCGAGTTATTTCCAAATTCCGAGGGTTCAGGATGAAAACGGGAGGTGTGTTAAACCAATTTATCGCCTGCACCCCCTAAAATGTTTTCTACTCCATCCCTCCTGGAAAGAACCTACAAACCCTTTCGAGGTATTTTTTTTTTATTTTTAATTATTAACATGAGAAGTACGCGTGAAACTTAAGGTCATATATAAGGGTCAAAAGTAACGGTCAGAAACTACAGTCAACAATAAGGGTGGGAATTTCAGTAATTTTCACCGCAAACAGAAATGAACAAAATAGTGAGCTACTCAATCATCCTGGCTATCAGGGTTAATTCAGGGGATTTATGATTCCTTTTCATTCGACAGGAGGAGAAGGGGGAAAAAAGTATGAGTTGAGAAGGGTTTTTACGCCTTTAGGATGAGGCAGGATCATATAAGGAGTTATTCAGGATGTATAGGATGAAGAAAGGAGGAAAAAATATCTCAAGGAGGTAATAGGGGGAAATAAGGTCCAGATATACGACTCGGGAATTCATTTCTGCTGACTCGGGAAAACTTATTCTACGCATGTGGAGGGTAATTTGTGGCGAAACTGTCAAATTTAACATTTACGTTATCCAAAAGTTATTCCATGAATGTGCATAATTGCTCAATATTACGTAATCATACACATATATGTAGGAATTTTTCTGTAACACAGAATTATTTTTTTTTGCCAAACGCGTTACGGTAAAATTTGACGTTTCTCCATTCCCACTTCCTTTGCATTGGTGCCAGAAAAAATATCGTACGGTGCGGGAAATTCTACTGTACAAAGAACGGTAATTTTTGCAACCATAGGTTTATTTTTTTTACCAAACGAAGCGTACGATGTCAACCGCAAAAGTATTTTTTATTGAATTACAATTTCGCTCCACGATTACCTTTCGCGGTATTCTCTTATTTAAAATTTACAATTTGGTGAAAACATCAAAATCAATAAATCTGCAAAATTCATTGAACCTGAAAACATCTCGGCACTTTTAGGCATTTTTAACTGAAATTCCATCAGATTTTTCATATTTCTTCAAATATTCATCTTGAATTGTTCAGAAAAACATACGTACGGTATTCATTTTGAGATGCTGCAGCATAATTCACTGGATTTACATAATAAAATGATAATTGATTCAGAATATTCTACCATGGATCTCCTGATTTCTATAAAAATGAGAATTTCAAATGGTCCAAGCTATTAATATTCAAATCTACTCACAAAATTGTTGTATCAGGTAATGGGAGTACAGAAGACTGTCCGAGAGAATTTCGTATTTTCTAAATAATTCGCCATGAATATTCAGTGTTTCGTGGAAAATATTGGTGCATCAATTTTCAGTGAGCGCCTAAAAATTCACGGGTTTAGTTTGAATTAAACAGAGAGAAAAATTGCTTAATATGTACACCATATTTACTTGCGAGAAGTAAATTATTTGTAGTGGATTAAATCTCAGAATGTTTGCACTTCACGGAACTCGAATGAATTCTCATTTATCACTAATAATATAATAATAATTTATTCCTCAAGTACATGAATTTCTTCTTTTGTACATTTTGTTGACAACATACAATAGATCTAACAGTGGCAGTAATAACAATAATCACACACATTGATAATTGCGACACTTTTTCCGAACTGAAAGTCTTATAGTTGTCCGATGAGAGTTTTTCCACTTCCTTCGCAAAGAGACAAATTTCTTATATTGGGTGGGTTGATCGTCATGAAGGCAGGACACTGGTCCAGATCACTGGCACTCCAGGTGCCTCACGCACCTCCACAGCTTCCACCGTCTCTATGCATCTCCTCACTCTCACCACGTAGCATTCCAGCGCCTTCACATTCACTCAATATTCTTCGAGCTTTCCCAATTTCAATACGAATCTTCCCGTTTTGTTTAATTTCCATGTGGCTTGCCATTTTCATACCCCTCTTTTGCTTCTGCAGAGACAATACCCCTCTCCACCGTCACTCAGCTTTCCACGCGTTCGTCGGTTATCACCAGAATCAGTTAAATCTTTCCATTTTCTTTCACATACCTTGCTTCTATCCTCGTTCTACTCAGCAGGGGCGTTGCTTCAGATTTCAGGTTAAACACTGGGCTGGTGTCCATTCCCTTTCCACAATAACCAAACTTTCTACGCGTCTGCCAATATCCCTCAGCATTCTCCTGCATCCCCGCCAATGATCCGGATAACACTTCCACGTGAATTAGGAGCTATCACAGCCAGTATTTACACCCTTTCCAATTGTTTCTTCCCTTTATCCTTCAAATATCGCTCAATTTCTCAGGACGCGGGGGTCGGCCGCTGTGAATCCCACGGGGTTACCGACCGAGCCCCCCCTCTCATTCATCATTACGCGTTACGTCAAGAATATATTACGTATCGGAATATTGAAAGTGCATAAAAAACATGAAAACAATAAATACTTGAAGATTGACGCACTGAGAGAAAAAATATGATTCTTCTGACTATATTCCATCACCATTGAATTATAGTCAAAAAGTCCTCAACAATTTCTCATGGGTTACGGTAACTATGCCCGGAGAAGTAATGACTACAATGGAATGCAGTCATTGCAACTATTTTATAGTTCTACTCACGATAGATTTGTCGTGGTTACTTTTGAACTTTGGTTAGTTTAACTGCATTTTGATTTGTAAAAATTACGCTTGTGAAGTTACTATAATGCTATGTGCCGCATACAAAAAAAATCGTATCGTTCACCAAAACTGCCTCAACTATTTTCTTATTGTAAATCGAACTTCAGATTTTTCTCTCAGTGCGATTCTTCTATGCGATTTGCGTGAACTCATTTGCGACAGAATCATACTTGAGTACAAGAATATTTTAAAGCGTGACACCTTTCTCGGGCCACGTGAGTTGAGATGCCTTGGAGATTTAAGGTACTTCACGTAGGGGAGGATGGGGCAAAACGGCCCTCCTTCAATCGTCAATATTTTTTCCGATTCAATAATCCGATTGGGATGAGTTAGAGCTCGTTTTGAAGAATGAAAAATTATCTTCAAAATGAAGTTGGAACTGGGAATTTTCACAATGTCATTCACAAGTTATTGACAATTGAAGGGGGGCCATTTTGCCCCACCCTCCCCTATAATTTTGGGGTATAGAGTGGGGGTAAACATCAAAGGTGCCGACACCGCTGTATCACCTCGAAACAAAAATATGAAAATTTTAAAGATTCAAGAGTGAATGGAAATTTTGCTGATCGGATGTCTTTTTATTGATGACTAATAATTATTCAACCGCCGATTTTTCCAATTTTCTTTCTAAGATTTTATTCATAAATTGAAGTTATCGTCAGACATCAGGCAACAAGGCATTTTCGTTCGACAAAGTTGGTGATACTGTCCTTTGATATGAACCTCACAGTAAAAACGAATGTCCAAATTTCACATACCTTTTGTAGACATTTTTAAGGCACTAAAAAATGTCTCAATAAAATGAAAATTTGTTTGAATTTCAAACATGAATTAAGATGTTTAGGCAGCTAGTCGTCTGAAATTCAGACAAATTTTCATTTTATTCATTTCAAATTTTCATTTCATTTATTTATCTTATACAAAAGATGTGTGAAATTCAGTCATTCGTTTTTACTGTGTATACTACACTATAGAAATTTCGTAAAATTTCAGTCACAATGTTATCTGAATTTTCGATGTTGTGAAGTTCACTTCAATTTCAAATGGCGTAGTGGTTAAGGCCGTTGCCTCACAACGGATAGGTTCCAGGTTCATTTCCTGGCCGGGAGAATGGTGAGATCTAACCATTTTTAAAGTCTTGATCAATCGCCATATAGTCTCATCAGACTCGAAGCGATATAAAATAAGCATAAAAAAAAAAAAATTCAAATGAAAGCGTTCACTAAATTTCTCATTCATCTTGAAAATTCAAGAAAATTGGGGTTTTCATGTTAAACAATCATTGATTCTTCAATGAAATCTTGAATTTGCAACCTCATCGTGAAAATTGAACATCACATACAATTCAATTTCCAATAAATTGAGAATTCAGAAAAGTTATTGCCTAGGATTTTCAAAATTTTCAAGGTTTTTCAGTGCCGTATGAACCTGAAAATGGAGAATTACTTGAATATTCACGAAATTAACTGATTCGTCAATAAAGAAACATACAGAAATTTCCTGTAACTTTGTTGTTATTAGAAATTTCAAGCGTTATCACTAGAAATTTCAAGAATAATTTTCTCACAGTGTAAATACTCTCATCTTCCATCTAATAGTTCATAGTCCTAATGAATTTTCTTTTACACATAACCGTATATGACTTTGTTAGGTAATGATATATGTTACCTATATATTAGTAAATTGTTCTCTCAGTGCAGAAAAAATTGCCCAAAGTACTTAGATATCTTTAAATCCACCCCACATTTATAACTTTTTATTCCCTACGTAGAACACCTTCAAGAAGGAATGAAATACACTGAACAACGGATGTAAGATAAAAAATCTCGTCTAACCACTTCACTACTACTTTTCAAAAAGAACATCGAGAACATCGAGAAACCATCCAACCCAATCCATCTAATTAAAAAACTATAAATTTCCCCTCAACAATATCTCCAACCACGCAACCCATTCTATTTTTCAAGCACGATCCTTCAATACCCCCAGTATCGCGAAAACGTGCATCGAAATCGAACGATGCAGTATAAAGCCCTCCTCATCCCTTGCCGAGAATGATCCTCAGCAATATCGTATCAATGTTTCAAAATGCCAGAACTGCCAGATAGTTTCTACCCAGCCCTCACCTTACTCCACTTCCACCCTGTGATACACAGGCCGGATGAGTTCTCCTTCAGAATACAAGGAAAAGATGGTACGTTGCAGAGACGGAGGATAATCCTGACGATAATCCCGCGAATATAACCCAGGAATTTGAGTTCTGGCATCGATCCTTACTGGGAATATAATTGAAAAAGTTCCAGTGGCCCCGTCTTACTCGGTTGCATCCCACACTCATCTACCCCTGCCCCTCTTCCCCCCTATCACTTCTCTCATCAGACCATTGTATATCTGTATACAGATTGTAACTCTGGTGTGGCTCCATCCGTTGCGCTCCCACTGGCTCCCACCCTTCCACGGTTTTTTATTGATGATGCTCAATGGAAGCCCCATTGCATCACAAGCTATTTCAAATTTCCGGTGGATTTGAAAATTTCTCCAACACCCCGGTGGTCCGCGCCGCACTTTTTCCAATTTTTTCAATGACACTGCAGTCAAGGCTCGGAGAAAATTGAAAAAAATGTGACATCTCATTTTGAAGTGTCTAGAAGCATTGTCAATGACAATTTCAGCCAAAAATATTATGAGTACGGTAAACAAGTCAATTTCTAAACGGGTGTTAGTTTCTGGACGATTTCAACTTGCAGTGAATATTCCATAAATAAAATGAAAATTGTACTGACAATTTCCTCAATTCTGATTTTGACCAATCAGAGTGCAGTATTCGGAGTCACGTGACGCGTTTCACACTGATAATTTCCCCGACTACAGAGAAATTATCAGACTGATAATTTCTCTGTAGCCTGTCAATTGTTTTCTACGAATTTGACAGATATTCCTTACATTTTGGTGAGATGTGTCCCGTAACCCCGAACACTGCACCCTGATCGACCAAAATCAGAATTGAAGAAATTGTCCTCCGAATACCCCTCGACCTTCAAAATTCATCGGATATTTCCCTCCAGTTTTCCTGCATATCGACGATCGGGATCAGCTTTACAGTAAAATCCCTCACGCTACGCGCTCGGGATTTTAATCTGCAAACCTGATCCCTCTCGTTGCTATGCAACAAAACATTCGGGAAATATCCGATAATTTTGAAGGTCTTGGGGTATTATAGCTGATTATTTCATCTGTCAATAATATTAATTGTGTATAATCATGTGATCAATTATTTTTTCTATTGATCGACATTCAATAAATAAAAAAAAATACAGCCCAGTCGTCCAGAAATTAGGGGTTTTAGATGCATTCAACTATTTCTTAATTTAATTATTCTTTGTTTCGTTATATCGATGATGCACAACTCTAATCAAATGAATTTGACTGGCTTTGGGAGTCATGGTGTCACTCGATCATGGAGTTCTCAACCCCTCATTAACAGCATTAGAATTTTTCATAGCCGGTAGATCGGAATTTTTTGCTTCCGAAGGGGAGCATTGTATTCGTCTAATCAGAAATTTCATTTTTTGTGTGACGATGACTAGTTTTGGTCTCAGAAGTACGAATATGTTGTTTTTAGGTCATGTCTGCATGTATGTATGTATGTGTGCTTTTTTTCAAATTTAGCTTTTCGATGATCATTCAAAAAATAATCCTCGAAATCTGTTCAATTATGGTTTAAAATATTCGTTTGGATGTTATCTCGGTCGGGTTCGAAGATAGTGGGGATCGCATCATTTGCTTTGAAATTATAGCCTTACAAAGCTTTTAATCGAGGTTTAATCATGGTTTAGTCGGGGTTTAGTCGGAATTTAGTCGCAGGTTAATCACCGTTTAACCAAGGTTTCGTCAAGGTTTAATCAATTTTTAGTGGAAGTTTAAACCAGTTTAATTTGAATTTAATCGGCGTCTGTTATATGTTTAATCAGGACATACGGAGTTCATGCTAGACATTTGGGACATTTAGGAATCATTAAGGTTTCATAACTGGTATATTTTCTTCCACAATCTACCATTCAGAAGCAAATTGCTAATTCATTAGTAAAAAAGTTACACTGGTCTTAAGAGTGCCAAGTGAATTTGAAAAAAGATTCAAAAAAAATTTTTTCTTTCCCTCCATCATTGGAGAAGTATGTATTCATCCATCCCACGAAATTTTAAACCCGCAACCGGAACTAGACATCGAGAAAATAAATGCGGAAACTCCTCTATTTCGCGTGACGAACCTCGAGAAAATGGGATCAAATGGGTACGGCGGATGGAAATATCTCTCTTATTCACCCCGGTACCCCATTGTTTTTTGTCGCCATCACATTGAACACATCATTCCCCATATCTTCAAATTTTTTCAAATTTTTCCTGAGTTGCTAGGGGGTTGAAACGTTCAATTTAATCAAAACTCCATAAGAGGCCGTGTATAAGACTGATTTTGTTTATTTAATTACTCGGTATCCATAAGTTCTAAAATTTTAAAATTGTCACCGATGTTCACCATCTGTCTAATACTATTAATTTAAAAAATTATAACTTTGTTGGTGAATGTCAATTTTCCAGGTCATCGCCAAATTCACTTGGCACCCTTAAGTCCAGTTTAAGGAAAACTATTCAGGAGAAACAGAAAATTTAAATAATTTACTTACGACCGAGGAGACATCAACACTGATGTATCAGGAGCATAAACTTTTGTGATTTCAAATTCTACATTCATTTTGGTTTCGCTCAATCTAATTTAAAAGAAATTCAGTTGACTAAAAAATTTTATCTAAAATTGTTTAAAAAAAAATATTATTGAATTTCCCTGATGTTTAACTTCAGGAACGATTCCTACTAATTTGAAATTAATAATGACAGAAAACCGAATATGCACTTTTTTGTTTCAACTCAATTAATCCATTTGGAAGCAAATTGCTAACTTTTAGCAAAAAAAAACTATACTTGATTTAGACCTGTGCAATGGGCCACTATTGCGCTAATAAAAAAAAATATTAAATTGCATATGAAATTACATACAGTCAAAACGCCTTATTTCAGTACTAGCAGTAGATTTTTTTTTTGTCCACCGAGTTTCTCTCCATGTGCGTTATAAAAATCCACTTCAATAAAAATAGGAGCTGAGGTATTTGACAAAAATTGTGGTCCAATGAACCCATGTGTGCAAGTAAAGGGAGGGGTAAAAAATGACTGTGCCATTTCAGGGTTAATGAAAGTTTAAATTTCCAAACTCATTAGGAAAATTTAAAATTACGTCTAATTAAATTAGACAACAATCATCAATCATTGCGATTAGGACCAGAGAATCGTAATGGCGTTGAACTTTCGAGAAATTAACTGATTCGTCAAAAAAAACTGAGGATAAAAATTGCACGATTTTTTGCTTGAAATGTTTAATAATTTTCCAACAGTGTATCCTGTTTCTTTTGTTGATGCTTAACGAAGACCCCATTGCATCACAGCTATTTCAAATTTCCGGTGGATTTGAAAAATTCTTTAATACCTCAGACATTCCATTTGTACTGGATTTCTCATCAATGGGTTTTGATCGGGGATGATGAGGAGGAAGGGATGTTGGGGGCGGACGAGAAGGTTGACGAGGTGGTTATGCCCTGTGTATAATGCTAGATTGCAAGATACCAATGGCTTGAGGCACCCTTGGGCGAACCACCGAATAAGGTCATTCACAGTCCACTGCAACTCAATTTCAACGATAGTTACATAACGACTGGACATAGCACACGTATATTCCCCGTGGGGAAATGGTCGTGCTGTGGGTTTCTGCGAACCGATATATAACGCCGCCGTTGAAAAGCGAAAAGCGAATGAGGACGTGGTGGAAGGGTTTGCGGTTCCACTATCTTTGCGAATAGGTTTTTTTTTTTTCACTCAATGCTCGGGTTCGTTCCATTTCCTCCGACATGGCGCGAGTTTGGAGAGAATCCTCATTTTTACTTCTGGAGGAAAGTTTTCTACCCGGGGAAGTTCACCACGTTGGTAAACATGAAATATCAAAACCCCGGAAGTTTTTGGGAATGTGAAGGTGATGTGTGTGTTCTGAATTCAGTGGTGAAGGTTGGATTTCATATTCGAGGGATGAATTACTTCGGCATTCGGGAGGATGAAAATTCTTGTAAGGTTTTGGTGAACGGGGGAAGTTCTTTCAAGCGAGGTAATCAATTTCATATGCAGTCAAAAACTACTAAAATTATAGGGAATTCCAAAAATATTTTGGTACCGCAAAATCAGTTCACTCTCGGTAGAAACTCTATAAAAATTCTACTTTCAATTTGATGTTGCGATAAAAATACTCAAATTTAAATTGATATAAAATTCTATTCAATCATGTGATTAATTCATACGGAGAGAATTACATAGTAAGAATTATCATAGCCATATGAGAAAATGCTATGGCAAAATAGTCAAATTATTTCCAAGGGTTTTCCCATAGTAATGGCTATTATGTTACATAGGAATCTACCATATCCCTAGAAATGGTTACCATGTGATGGAAAATGATCCTATGAACCTAAGAAGTATATCTAAAATACACGGTTAAAATTTGCGATTGCGTTCATAAACTAAAGACGTTTAAGGCTTAAACTTTTTTAAAAAATTAAACAAATTAAACGGTTTATTTGAAATTTTCCTATTAAATTCTACAATAAATTCTACAATATTTTTGTTCGGAAGAAGTAGATCATCAAATAGAAATAAATATTCAATTCCTAGCGACCGTAATGGTTGGATGAGTTAGGTGTTGCTCCGGCGGACATCCGAGTGCAGCTGCGTTTACTGCGGTTAGTACTTGGATGGGTGACCGCTTAGGAACACCTTCGCCCACAAATTTCGGAAGGTACCTAGGCACGGTGTAGTGGCCTAATATGCCCCTTTAGTCAGTGTGACAGAAGGGCCCATTAAGGCTCTGCACAATCGGCCGGCTGTACGACTGGGGTTTTCCATGGTTTCCCGTGCAGTCCTAGCCCGAATGGGGTACAGTTAAGAGTAAGACGGCCCATGGTAGCGCAGATAAAAATTAGAAGAGTGAAGTGGGAGAGGCAAAGGCAGATGAATGAGGAGCCTATAAAACCGTAATGGTAGTAGGAAAGAAATATAAAGAAAACAAAATTCAATTTCTTTGATTCAAACAGAGAATTATACACATCAATAAATTCTTTCCATTCGCCATCTAGACAATGATTTCATTTCTAACTAATAAAATCTTTACTTGTATGAAGCAAGCATTTGTTTACATTTATTAAACGATTTATTTGATATGACAAAAAATACAACTGAAAATTTAACTCAAGTTTTAATGAACATTTTATTAGGAGCTCTCTGAAAAGATCCATTATTTCATTTAAAAACATAATTTCTCGTTTCATTGATACAACAAGAAAATTCTCCTTGTTGAATTAATGATATTTTTGTGTCTGACGTTGGATCTACTTATGTTTCGCTCCTTGATGGTATTTAATTATTTAGAATAATTTTATTATGTGTTATAGGACATTTCACGTAACATAGGAAGCTCTACTATGTAACATTGTAATGCTTACAAAACTTTAGTAACGTTTACTATGTACGGATTCCAACATAAAAATGTTTACTATTTTATTTTCTCCCTGCACACAACAAATATTAAGGTTTAATTTTTTTCATCTTTAAAATGAAAATTGACGAATAGTCTGATATCAGATGCGTTGCCACAAAGCCAATTCCACAATGTTGGAAATTCCTATGGGACTGTTAACTCAATTTCAATAAATTTCTAAAGCTGTAGTGAAAATAAATCCTACAGAACTTTTATTTTCCTTCCAAGTGGAAGATAAAAATTGTCTCCCTTTTATGAACTCCTACAATTCTATCAAATTGAGATGAATGCTTCATCTCAATACAAATAAAACCGATGTAATCATCATAACCCAAAGAGAAGGCAACTCATAAAAGTCCATCATTCTCTGCACCATGAAAATAAATTCCTCTTGATAGTCAATTCGAACGTGGAATTAGTTCATCACTCTCGTAATTCCCCTCTCGTTTTACACTCCCCATTCTCTCATTCAAACAGACTATTACATAAATATAATAAAATCAAAATGAATCGAGTGAAAAAATTTATTCAGTCGTACTGATGGAAGTGGAATGGAAATAGAGTGTAGAAAAAAAATACCCCGAGACAAAAAGAAAAAAGGAAGATAAATGCTGAGTACAAACGAGTCAGTCAGGCAAATGGTGCTCGAGATTGACAATTTTATCGCGTAAAAATTTTCCAAATGGTCCAGCGAGGAATAATTGAAACAGTCTGATCCTCACGCGTCGACTGAAATGTGTAGCTTTATTTCGCGAACTGTACGCTTCGCGAAATTCACGAGTATAGTGGGGTGATTTTTTTTTCTCCTGGCGTTTTTTCCACTCTTCAGTATTGGCGACAGACGATACTGTATACAATGCCGTTCTTTTTTGGGTTTGAACGATTGGATTTTTCGATTGACTGAAGTGTCAAGTCCAAATGATTTTTTTCATTCGAGAGCTTTGGTTAGAGTCAAAAGGGGATAGGGGCTGACAGGTCTAGACGTTTTAGAGCGGAAGAGACACTCTTTCACGTCACAATCCATTAGTATAAGGACCAATCTCCTGGGTTATCCACGTCTAGTCATTTAACACTTATATCCTGTGATGCGTCATATGTCTCTTGAGTCATTCGACGAACACTGAAATTCTATATGATCGTGTATAGCATCCGGTTTGATCTTTTAATCTCAAGAAGTGGATTGATGCGTTGGGAGGAATAAACCAGTAATAATTTTCTTAATTTAGCCCTTTCGAATGACTAATAGCTTCATCACCACGCATGTACTGAATATTCATATATTCTACATCTTAACAACTCAAAATAAACCCTGTGAGATCGTCTAGACAGATGCCCCCGATGATCCCTCGACAAGATAACCATTCCCTTTAATCACTAATTTATATTTACAGCCGTGAGCTCCATGCGACCAATCGACAACGCCAACTGCATCCTGGATCAAGATGTGAGAACAGTAACCCATGAGAACACTAACATTCATGATCCCATATCCACTCAAATGCCAACTGAAGGTAAGTGAGATGTCAGAAGTGGCCCATATTTTCTATTTCAGAGGGGGGTTAATAGCTCCACTTCGAAAATAGGTTCTCGTTAATTCTCTTTGGGCAAGTTTATATTAATTCCATTGTGAGTGACTTTAATAAAATTTTCCAGCCTCCATTTACGAATGGACCTAACAAATTTTTGATTGTCACAATGCGAATACTTGATATTCTCAGTATAGGAATGAATTCCTATTGATATTTGGGGGTATCCGAGCACCTCCCACAGTGGAAATTTGGATCGACTGCACTGTAAATTTATAGATTTTCAATCGTCAGATTTGGTGATGGGATTGTATGAAGAGATTTTATCAAAATTCATGATTGATCAGCGTTATTTCAATTGTGTTTACCAGAAAAGTACTTCATTCCTTTGATATTCCCTCCGTAAGGATATCCACGTACTTTGGCTATTTCTCCTCCAGCGATGGTATATTTCAGAACGAGTGGCATGGTTTTTTATGGAAAAATGCTTTGCTACTTTTGCAGTGGAACATCAGAGCTTTCGTTTGAGCCCCATTTGACTCTAAGTTTCCAGAAATTTTACAATGATTTTATTATTTAAACTTTGCAGGTCTGAATTTGAATCTCGATATTGTACCGTTAGAAAACATTTTTTAAATCTGAAAAAAAAATTACAGAGTTTACTTTTGGAGGAAAACTCATGAAATAATAAAAAAAATAGCACTTTTTAATTTTATGAGCGTTTTTTATAAATAATTTATAAATAATCAATTTTCCCCATAAAAATCATTTGCTCGGAATCGTAATAAATTTATTTTCAGAAATTTACCAGAAATCGATTTTATGCCTAAAAAATGAGGTTTCCGCAACTTTGAACAATTTCAATTATGTATTTATAAACAATGAATGTTTAAAAAAATCAATAATTGTGTAGAAAACGTAATTTGAATAACGCCGAAGATTCATCACTTTTCTCAACTTTTTCTCACGCAATTTAATTGTCAAATTTGAGGATTGAAAATGGTTGACTCTACAGTGTGGTCTGTAAAAAACTGTAAAAGATTCTTGGATATCCTTGAACTTTCAGAAATTGTGCCTTTTGACAAGGAATTAATTGCTGGTACAATTCAGAATATAAACAATTGCTTCACGATTTCGAAAAACATTATCTTTAAAATAAGAAAAGGGTTGTATATAAATAATTAATACTGAAAAAGTTGATAAGCTTTAAAGGTTGAGAATTTCTTATCATTTGATATATTTTATTTAAAAAACGACTTTGTAATTTTATCCGATTTTGAAAATGTTTTTTAACGTTTTGAAATGGGGAAATATTAGACCTTCAAACTCTCAACAATAAAATCATTGCGGATTCTTTTGTATAAAAAAAAACTTGCCAAGATACTTGGGTATCCTGGAATAATAATAATTTGTTTCGGTCGAAATGATGCACTTTCAGCACTTTTTTCCTTTTCATTCTGGATTTCTTTGATTAAATTCAGTTCACGTATGTCGCCTCTTCCTATTGTTTTCCCTCAGCTCACTTCAGTTTCGGTTCTGGTCTGTAGATATTACGTAATCTACTAAAAATATCAAATTTTCTCAGCAAATACATTTGAATGCATTTTTGATGCACGTCACATCCGCAAAAGAGTCCCAGAAGAAACCCAATCTCCCGAAATAAAAAGTGAAAATCTCATTCTCGTATTCCAGAATCACTACCAACGAGCACAGCGGAGCACTCAAGTGCGTCTGACAGCAGTGAGCAACAGAGTGACCCGCAGACCCAGCAATCAGCCCAACAATGGCCCGCTGTACTCGAGTTACAGGCATACAATGTGGCACATTCAGTTGTTATACCGGCGTATCACTTCTGGAACTCAGAATTCCATAACAAGCAGCCAGCCTTCATAAGACTCAATCTTACGTTACCCTGGGGTGCCAACTTCGCCGTATACGGTAGGCGAAATGTTGCACCGAGTGTAACACAGTATGACTTCGTGAAATTTGTTCGCGGTGGCAGAGTGGATCAAAGATTGAAACGTGAAGTTGTACCCGGGGCTGTCAGCTTTATGGAGGAGTCCGTATTACACGCTGAGGACATCGATGCGAATCATGAGAATGATGGAACAGTTTACGAACACGTGCTACTCAAGAGAACAATACACGAACCAATGTTGGTTAATGTTAGCTTGCTTCAGTACCTCGACACTGGTAGGTGGTTCCTGTCTGTTTATAATGACGAACTTCAGCCGTACAAAGTTACCTTAATCATCACTGAAGCCGAGGGCGTCTCCACAACTTGTCCAAATGACTGCTCTGGGAGGGGATCGTGTTACTTGGGCAAATGCGACTGTATGGATGGCTATCAGGTGTGTAATTTAATCAATTATATCTTGCATCTCATTTTTTCTTCACGTCAGAATAGAGGAGGGATTTTTTTTCAAGGGGACACTACTATGAGTTTTAAAAGTCACCGGCGATTGGAGTGAGATTTCTCATACATTGAAAATCGATTATATATGTCTAAAAACGAATAATTAGTGCGAAAAAATTAATTGTTTATTATTCGTTTGCCCCGCACACGTTTAAAATGTTAAAAATAGTCCCGGGCCTTCAATTTTTGAGCTACAGAGGTTTCTTTTTTTTCAAAATTTTTAAAAAAATGTGTGCAATAATAATTACGAATTAGTTTTTTCAAATTCGACTCCTACACAGCTAATTTTGTTTTGTTCAAAATAAAAATTTGCGTCATTCATGTAAAATGGGCAGAAAAATTATCCTTAAAATATTTAAAATATATTCTCAATTCTTTCGAAACATTTTTCGGACTATTTAACATGAATAATGCAATTTTTTATTTAAATAATTACGAAATTAGCTATGTAGGAGTTGAATTTCCAGAAAGCTTTTCAAAAATTTTGAAAAAAAAGAAACCTCTAGCTCGAAAATTGGAGGACCTAGACTATTTTTAACATTTTCAACGTCTGCGGTGCAAACGAACAATAAAAAATTAATTTCATTGCACTAATTATTCATTTTTAGACATATATAATCCATCTTCAATGTATGAGAAATCGCATTTCAACAATGACTTCTATTTCACATGGTCGAAAAAACCTTTCTACCACATATGATTGCATCCCTTGCCTTCCGCTCGGGTTGCAAACTTATATTCGCCAGAAAAGTTTTTTGGGCCTAATGACGAAATGTACTATGGAAATATCATAACCCCCTGAGGAAAAGATAGTTCAGTAGATCTCGAGATATTACACGATTGTAAATTTTTGTCGTATTTTTCCTTCTGAACCCCCATGGAAAAATATATCTCTGGAAAATATATGAGTCCTATATAATCCATACATGTCGTACATGAGGGAATATATGCCAAAATATAGGGCATATATGCCGGTATATGTGAAAATATGATGAATTAGCCCATGATTGTGTATGAATTACAGATGAAGAATTCTATACGATTTCATATAGAACAAGTTCATGACTCATACATCCAATATACATTTTCCCATACATTTCACTCCAATAGGGTATGTCCCTGCATGGAAATATATATAATAATATACAAAGTGACGTCAGGACCTTGTTTACAAATTGTGAGGAAATATAGAATGGAAAATCAGTAATTCAATGGCATAAGAATTATGAAATTACGACAATAAATTTTTGAATAGTGAGCGTTAGAATTTTTCAATGATTTACCCAATAACTACATCATGGTTGGGTCCCGCCATGCCGCCATGATTGAAAATGGCGATGGTACGACAATTGTAGCGATATTTACTACGATGATTTTAGCGGCATTATGCGCGATAGTTGGACCACCATTATGTGCGATAGTTTGAGCAATGTTCATTGCAACCATGAATTTTATCAACATGAAGAGACATTAACTATCATATCAAGTCCCATTGACACCGGCGTCATCGTTCCCAATCATGACCGTAGTTAATCGCAATGTAATTGGCTGAAGTATTGAAAAATTCTAATGTTCATTATTTGAAAGTCTATTATCGAAATTTAGTAATTTTTGTACCTTTGAATTTCCAATATTCTATTCTATAACTTCCTGAAATTTGTAAACAAGGTGCTGGCGTCACCCTGTATATGATGAGTATATGGGTGATATATTCAACCTAGATTTATACAAATATTTTTCACCTTCGTATATGTAAAAATATATGAAATACAGGAATATTATATGAATATTCAACGAATGACGTTTCTAGTGAAATTTCAGGAAATCATGTCATACTTCAATGAGAAAATTAGTGGAAACTAAATTTTAGTTCAATTATTTAGTATTTAAATTATGAAAAATTCCGGGCACAATACTCTTGATTTTCGAATTAAAATTCAGCTTTTCACTTTTTTGTCAAGTTTACAAATGTTATCATATGAAATTGAGAGTATTGTTTCTAAAAGTTGACCGCTACTGAGCGGAAATGAGTTGCTTCTCCGCCAATTCCACATCATAGCCTCTAAAAGGGCCTCAAATTGTCCTTTGAGCACGAAGAATATGTTCAATTTCAAGGATTATCCCCTCAATTCAAGGAATAATTTATTATTTTTCAAAATAAATAATTGATTTGAATCAGCAGTTATTAAAGTTCTCCATCCATTTTAATTGGATTTTAAAACTAAATTTTCTGACAATGCGATAAAAAGGCGTGGAATTAAATTTCCTTTTTATTTAATTCCGTTCCTCTTTTTTTCATGTCTTGTTACACTCCACAGGGAGCCGATTGCAGTAAAAGTGTCTGTCCGGTGCTCTGTTCATCCCACGGACAGTATGGCGGTGGTGTCTGTCACTGTGAGGAAGGCTGGAAGGGTGCCGAGTGCGATATTCCGCTTGGTGATTGCCAAGTCCCCGATTGCAATCAGCACGGACAGTGCGTGAGGGGCTCTTGTGTCTGTAACCCCGGATGGAAGGGACAGTTCTGTGAAGAACGTGAGTTACATTCACTGGATTTTCTATGTTCGGGAAGGTTCGGTGGGTAACGAAAGAGAGGTGATGAAGAGGAAAAAAATGAGGATGAATGAGTCTCTCGGTTAATTAAAAGAATTACCTTTTTTTCCCCCCCGTTTGTTTTTTATCCCACGGATAGTCCCTGGATATTGAATTGACGAGATTGATGGTCCTTCGATGAACTTTCATTTGCTTTACCATCGCTGTGCTATCTATTCCTGCGCCGGATATCATATAGCCACAATTTGCCCCGAGACACCATTAATTATCTCACAATTCAAGCGTACGTCCTGTCCCAACGTCACCGTCTTTCTCACTCGTACTGAGATTTCTTCAGAGAATACCGCGCGTAGATTCAAAAGATATTAGGAGTAAAAGGCTAACTGCAACCACAAGCATATTCGCTGTTCCTGTAACACACTGGTGTCTCTGTACAACGTGAAACCTATAATTAATGCTGTCGGGTAAGTGGAGAGGGCTTTTGCTGGTACGTTGAATTTACATATGGCTACATAACATGGATATCCTGGATTTTCCACCTTAAATTACCATAAATATTCCGTAAATTTTCCTCATACGTATCACTCTGTTTCTCGGATGTAACCCAGCCACTTTTTGCTGCTCCCATGACCCCGAAAATTGTTGCTACACTAGAGTTTCTGTATCGATCCTGTACCGGAAGACCCGTGACAATGACGAGAAATTAATGGCACAGAGACAAGGATGAACCAAAATTGCCTACTGAGCCCACTTCAGCCGTAGCAAAGAGATACTTTGATAATAAGTTTAATTCATGTCACTCTCAGATTTAGAAACTACGCGGAAGAGAGAGAAAACACACGGGTTTGTGGCTCGGTCATAATTTAAAAAGTTGGCCCATTCATTCGACTCGAGACCTCTCTGTAATCAGCATGAGCACCGCTCCAACGTCTCTACAGCACGAATACTCAGCCGTGACAGCAACTTTTCCAGTTATCTAACTGTATGAAAACCTCCACAATCCGATGGAATAGGTTTTAGTGGCTCAGCTCTCGTGGATATAACATATTCCCAAATAGGAATTTTAATTTTTATGTCGCGAACTTTTCTTACTTCGCATGAGCCATATTAACCCGAAACATAGTACTACATTTCAAGTTTCAGTTAGGGAAGTTGCTTTTGAAGGCATTAAAATGACGGAAGATGTTTTGCGTCCTCTCTTGATGAATCATGAATGAGAAACTTTGCTTTTGTATGATCGCTAAGTGTTACGTATAACGAAATTTTTTTATTGGAAATTCTATTAGTTTTTTGCCGATTCTATTGAAATGTACCACAGCTTTCCTGCGCGTTTTTGCTTCTGAATGGAAGCTTTGTATTTGGCCGATTTTTCGATTTTATAATTTTGATTGCAAATGATCTAGAATGTTATGAAACATGAAGAAATTATGTTTTTAGCGTCATGTCTGTACGTATGTATATGACAACTTGAGGTTTTGGTGATTAATTTTGAGAAACTTCGACATAAATACGGTGAAATTTGTAGATAAAAATCTGAAATCTTATGCTCATTATAGCTATGATTGAGCGCAACTATGTCGCGTTGTTTCGGCCCCATCAGTCCAATAGTTCCTGAGATATAACAACACTGTTAGAAAATTACTCTTGAAATTTCAAATGAAAAAGCTTGAATTGTTTAACAATGACAAAGTTACATGAAATTTCTGTATATTCCTTCACTGATGAGTTGGTTAATTTCTTAAATATTCAAGTAATTTTCAATTTTCAGGTCCATACGGCACTGAAAAACCTTGAAAATTTTGAAAATTCAGGCAACAATTGTTCTGAATTCTAAATCGATTGAAAATTGAATTGTATGTGATGTTTAATTTTCACGGTGAATTTGAACATTCAAGCTTTCATTGAAAAATCAATGATTGCTCAGCATGAAAAATCCAATTTTCTTGAATTTTCAAGATGAATGAAAAAATTAGTGAACGATTTAATTTGAAATTGAATTCAACCTCACAATATTGAAAATTCAGATGACGCTGTGACTCAAATTTCCAGAAATTTTCAACAGTGAACTTGTTATTTGAATGCAAATGTTCAATAAAAAATATTGTATTTTGAATTAAATTCAATTGGAGACAATATCTCAATACAGTACATAGTGTACATAGAAAAAATACTGTGGTATTTTTTAATACAGTAGGAATCCAATAGAATTTTCATCACACTGTCCGTAAAATGTTGTTTTACGAACACTTTGTGTCCGTAAAAAACTATGGCGCAATTTTCGGGGTATCACGGACCCCGATCTACTTTGACACAGCCCTTTTACACCCAAACAACCCTGAAACGACAATCGTTGAGCGCCAGGTCGTTTTTACCAGAACGGCCAGTGGAAATGAACGGAAAAGTCCTAAGCTCCAATACGGTGCCCCACTAGTTCAGAACGTAGAAATCCATGTTGGTTACTGAAAGAGCTTAAACTGTAAATGTGAATGAGGATATCTCAAATAATTACATTTACAGACATTGTGAAGAAAAATTGTGTTCCTCACTCGGCCGAAAACAACTTTTCTGACTGAGTGTGAGGATTTCAAACCGAGACGAAGCCGAGGGGCGAAAACAGCTATTTTTAGCGACTTTGCTAGGTTTTTCTATGAAATCTTTTCGTACCTCGTTCAACCAAAATGTCTTCAATTTCACCAGCTGACTGTCGAGATCCATCCTGCAGTAGTCACGGTGCCTGCGTTGCGGGAAAATGCTACTGTAAAGCCGGCTGGCAAGGAGAGCGATGTGATCAGGTGGACCAACGAGTGTACAAGTGTCTTCCAGGATGTTCTGAGCATGGCTCCTATGATTTGGAAACAGCTCAGTGCATATGCGACGATCACTGGACCGGTCTCGACTGCTCCCAACCCAGATGTGCACTCCAATGTGGTCCACATGGCTCCTGCGAGCAGGGTGAATGCAAGTTAGTATCAATGTTTTATAAAGCCCACATGGCTCCTCTCTTCATTTTTTCCTCCTTCTGGAGTCGTTGGACCCTCTTCAGATTTTATCAGATAAATAGAGTTGGACGTCTGTAGACTTCAGTGAAATAATCCAAGGAGTCTCATTGTTATTCCATGATTTATACCGACGTTTGAATCTTTTTCAGATGCCACGACGGTTGGACGGGCACCAAATGCGATCAGAAACCGTGCGATTCCCGCTGTGCTGAGCATGGACAGTGCAAAAACGGCACTTGCGTCTGCAGCCAAGGCTGGAATGGGCGTCATTGTACTCTGAGTGAGTGTATAAAGGCATTTTAGAGTATTATAAAGTTCAAAATGCGAATGGCATTCTCTATTATCAACTCGTGGTTACTATCTAATGCAGAGGATACATTTATTCGCATCATAATGCTCAATGTACTCATGATTTGTGTTGTTTCATTCTGCCAGCTGGTTGCGAGAATGGTTGCAGTAGACATGGACTGTGTACGCTTCATGATGGCGAGTGGAAGTGCGCTTGTGCCACTGGATGGGCGGGCAGGGACTGCAGTATTGGACTTGAGATGGAATGCAGTGATCAGCTTGATAATGACAATGGTATGTTCATTTATTGTTACAGCGGTTTCATTACAGCGAATAGTGATATTTATTTAAATTGAGGGAATGGATCTGTTTGATCTTTACTTTGTTGATTCAACCTTGCTCACATTCAAAAGCTAATGGAGTACACTGGTATTGAATTGAATGGGGATATCACTTTTAAAAACAAGTGCGCAAATGCTTTTTCATCACTTGGTGAACCATTGTTTCTGATACATTAGCAATTTACTTCCGAATAGATATTCCCGCGTAGATCGGTATCCTCAGGGACTTGTGGTCCTTGCCTGAATGTTATGCGAGGAATTAAAAATGTAATTGAATTGAAAATGGAGTGGCCAATTAATTGATGTTGAGTAAATTGTTTACTCAAGATAAAAAACCTTTTTTTTCATGTTGTTAGATCTTTGTGTCGCTCATGTTCTCCGTCGAATAATGGAGATCTTATAAAACATATGAAGGATTTGTTTCTGACGGATTTCAGATGTTTGTTTCAGCGTGATCCCTCTAAGACGGACGCTCGCACTTGTTCGAATTCGTCTCATTTGAAATCTCTCCTAGACAGATCCTCTTTCATCGCAAGGGATTCTTAAAACCTCAATTTATAAATCATTCAGAAGTAATTTAAAGTAGCTCTACCCTTAGGAGGTTAAATTTCAATTCAAAGATTTTTGAAAACTACAATAAATCGCCTAAAAACTCTGTGTGATTCGGAATCGTAATTTTTCACCTCATTTAATTGTCGTTCAAGTTTTTATAAATGAAAATGTTGAAAATTCATTATTTAACACAGGGTCTTATGTGAAAAACGCTAAATTTGACACAGCTCCAGTTAAAACAAAGATTAAAATCTAATTTTTTTTCCTAAAAATGAGAAAAAAAAATATTGGCACCTGTTCAATCACGATTTGTCGTTTAGTTTTTTTTATTATTAACAATTTCTAACCAGAATCACGGGAGACTGTGAACAGGAGTAGACGTGGCAACGACGGCTCGGTCAGTTGTCACTTGGCGGGACGTCTCTCACCCTTCACATTACTCTACAGTATTGTCACTAATTTTTCCAAGCTAGTTAATTGAAAATCTACTTATTCATATTTTTATTGAAAACAATTAATAATGAAATAATTCTTATGCTTATGTCCTTTATAAATTATTTTAACCCCTCACGTACGGGGTCCCTAGAATGCGTCTTGTCTTACGACGACACGCCAATTCCATTGTTTAATCAGCAATAACTCGAAAACAGGTGATCGAGAAAACTTGAAATAAAATGCATTGGATGAATTGAAATTTGAAATAAACGCCCTGAGAATTCTATTTTTTCCGCATTCAAGTCACACCGATTTATCCTCCAGGACAATTTTTCGCCGAGATCTCCAAATTCGTTGAATTTATTTATAACAAATACATTATTCAATGAATTGAAATTTAACTTGTGCCATTCGATAGGAAGGTCATCAAAGTATTTTCAGCAAAAATTCCAAAAATTTTCTGTAAAATTTTCTCGACAAACGAGATGATTGAATATGATTAAATCGGAGCAAAATAGTATTTTCATCCACGACCTTTCTTGATATAAAAAAAAAATATAAAAAATGCATTGAGAAAAAAAATCAATGAACTCACTCCACAAACAATTCTATTGACTTTCCAAATTTTTTTTCCAAATGTCAATATGTGTCTTAGAATTCGAGAAAATAATTTTTTACTATTGACGGAAAGGGTCCATACGATGTATGGACCCCGGCCGATAGGACAAGTTTGTGCCTCCATACATCGTATGGAGCCCGTACGTGAGGGGTTAATAATTTAGACATCATAAAAATTATTTTTAGAATCTTTTTTTTTTCAAAAGCAGTCAACGAGTCCAGCCGTAGGGGTAGAGCTACTTTAAAAGTATCACTTGAAGACATTAATTATAACGCATTCCATGAGTCTGTAACAGTCAATTCTACTGTTCATGCAAATTGTGACATTCGAGCATTTTCGAAATTCAACTCAAAGGTGAAACTATAACTTATTCTATTCGCTGTGCGACAATTGTCGACAGTTGAAAGCACCCCCGTAAGAGGCCCTAAACCTGAAAACAACTCTAAGAGCGCATCATAGTAACACGTTGAAAACCAAAACGAACAGTTTTCGCCCAGCGGTCCGTCTGGACACATCGAATACTGAAATTATTCATTTTTTCAAATCGATTCTCCCCTACGAAATACTCAAGTGAATCGAATCATATTTTCCACTTACATCAAACTCAATCAGTTCAACTTATTACATAAATTCATTACAAAAAATATAAATATAGTACATAAATTTTGATTAAATCAAAATAATATCTCATATACGCATTTTAACAAAAAATATTGTTATTATTCAAATGAATAAATTTCAAGAAATGTATTTCAAACAAACAAATACCTCCAGATAATCGAAACAAGCATCAGCAACAGAATCACTTGTAAAAATCTCGTATGAAAATCTTTATTAAACAACAAAACTCATTACGAATTACTGACTTAAAATTTAATTTCATAAAACAAAACATAAAATCAAATACAAGTCGTAAATAAACTGGGTGAGCTTAATCGTTAGCTTAGGAGTATCGCCCTGTCAATGCAAATCCTTTAGATTTGTTGAAAGATCTCCGTCCGACGGAGAATATGGACAGGACAAAGATCCCATTGAGCTAATCTATTTGACGAGCATCTTTTTCATGCCATCATCTACAATCTAAATTTATTTATAGATGGTATGGTGGATTGCTTCGATAGCGAGTGCTGCTCGCACCCAACGTGCGCCAAACACCTCATGTGCCTGGTCAGCAGTGACCCCGTTGAGGTGCTCTTCCGTAAACAACCACCTAGTGTCACAGCCTCATTTTATCAGCGCGTCAAGTTCCTCATCGAGGAGAACAGTGTCCAGAGTTACGCCCACACAGACGAGTACGGTGAAAGGTAGGATCGACTCTCCACATTAATTCAGATTAAAAGTGATAACACGAGTAAAGGAATAAGTAGGAAAATGATTTATAATGAAACGCTTTTTTTATCGAAGGATTACATAGGTAATAATGCTATGCTCAGACACATCTAGTGCCCTAGGAGTTGACGGTTTTAATTCAGGGAGAATTTATGTAGTTCTCCTACAAGCCTAACCCAATCCCTTGAAATGTTTCTTTAAAGAGTTTTAAAAAAACCTCGCGTTTATGTTGTTAAAACTACTTTGGAACAGTTAAATGTTCGAGACACGCGACGTTTTACGAGGAATAATGCCTGATAATTCATGTGATATTAACAAGATAATCAAATTATATCGTCGTTTATACGTGACTCAAAGCGCTCACAACGGGGATGCGACAACAAAATTTTAGTGAAAAAAATATGTAGAAAAATCGCATATTAATTCATTTTCCATTATCTCCGCGCAGTAAACTCAATAAAAACGCTCAATTGATGGGGTACAAGAGTGATAGAGCAGAAATAACTCGAAAAGGAGCCACTCGAAGATACTACTCCGAGTTAAAATTTATTCCACCAAATGTACCGAGAAGAAATGCGAGAGCATCATAGGACCTCTATGTGGCATTGAATTCCTGACTGGTAAAATTGGGTATCGAGTAAACAGGAAATCTCGCGAACCAAATGCGAAGAGCTTTTTCATTCTCCGATATTAGCCAATACCCTCTCTTCGTCGACTCATGCATCCGTCCAAAGATACGAGGATCGAATTGCCACAGCGATTGAATTAATCCGAGAGTACGAAAAAACGGCGAGGGGGTGGGCAGGGGGAATCTCTTTGATAATCGGAATCCGTCTGGGTGCCAATATCTCTAAGCTCTTGAATTTTGTCGAAAAAGGTAAAATGTAAAATGCCACGAGTAAGAATAGAAGAAGCGAATGGAGATAATAAAATTCTGTGCAGAGGAAAAATTTTTCATTCTCATTTTGACGGAGTAAAAAAATTAAATATGAAAACTAATTGAATTTCCGAGAAATAACCGTTGTGAGTGTGACAGTCAGGTGACAACGACGTTCATTCGGTTGAATTTTAATTTGCTAAATTTTTGAAAATGTCGAATTGACATACCCCTGACCACCACTCAGAGATCCACACGTCAGTGGCAGTGGTGACGGTATAAAATCAGAGCCCCCTCCCCCCCAACCCCTCTTTTGAACCACTACTTCCCCTCAAAAATCATCCTATTCCCAGTGTTTTTTCACCCAACCTCCTGGATAAAAACCCCCTCCTCCCCCGAATGGCAGGTGCATCGACGTTGGCCCTCGGTAACACTGCCCCGAGCAAAGGACCTATCTCATCTCTGGTCATTTTCTATGTTCTATGTACTTTATTTTTACGTTTGGAGTAGATACGTTTTACGTCTCGTTTCTCTGTGTTCACTATCTTTTGTGGAGCTGAAGAATCGAGTCGCAAGACGAGAATCAAAGTCAAATTCCATTTGAATGTTACATTCCTGTTCGACAAAAAAAAACTTGAAGGGGAGAATAAAAAAGGGGGTGGGGGTTGGAATTAATTAAAAAGGGGAGAATTACACGTATGTGAAAACTACTTTTTTTATCAAGGACGATAATGAGGGTCCTTTCATCACACACACTGACACATACTAGTAAAACTGGTGATTTTCAAGTTCAAGGGTGAGTAATGAGGGTGAAGACCCAACGAGGAGGAAAAAAAAAGATTAAAAAATTGAGAGAGAATGAGAGATGAACAAAAGAGAAAAGAGGAGGAACCATGATTCGAGGGAGACGGTTCTTTACTTTCGGCACTGGTGACGAGGTGGCAAAAAACTTAACCCCGGTGGGATCTTTTTTTTTTCAGTTTCATTGTATCAGTTTTTTCTTTTTTCATCATCCCACCGTCGGTCACTTGTACTCTTTGCCTCCTGCGTTCGGGGGATTCGTGTAATTTGTCTAGTGTTTGACCCTATGTGTGTACCCTACCATCACCAAGACCACCATTCACCCAACAGCCGTGTTATGGCTCTGTGTTACGTACAAAGAGAGAGAAAAAAGTGAATGACAAAGGAAAGAAAAAAATATATTGAACCAAAACTAAAAGATAGAATTACAGTAATAACTTTATGCTCACGAGGCATTTGCTTTCGCGTAATAATTTCAATATTAGCTGATCAGTCAAAAAAACTATTCAGTATTGAAAGAAGTGTCGATAAGTCAATATAAGTGATAAAGAGATGAATAGAGAAAACGCCTAAGCATTCCTATGTGCACATTCAATCATAAATTGCCCATGATAGATGCTCCGGCAAATACCGAAAGGATTTTTCATGGTAAATTAGCTGGATTCGAGGCAGAGCAAATACATCAACCGTCCAACTGTGATGAATAAAAAAAATATATAACCATCGAGTAGCCGCTGAATTCACTGAACTGAAAACAAAAAATATTTACCGAAACATTTTTGGTTGATTTGTCAGCTCTGCAGTCAATCAAACGAGTACTTCTAACATGGTAGACACAAGTTTGAAATTAATCGGTTTATCATTATTTATCATTTCTGTATAGTGTCGTGTATCTATTTGTCCGCTGCGTATATAAACAGAAGATTTATCCACATTATATACCATATGGTTATTATATTACATACTTATGTATATCAGTGTGCATTATCTGTACATGGTGTTCGTAGTCCACAGAGAGAATAATATGAAATAAAATGAAGGAGCGATACAGAAGCCCAGTTGTACTAACAGTATGTACAGTCGTTTGTATATATCGATCGTTTATGTTGTTTCCCTGGGTAAAAGACAGCTTCGACGCATTCTATTTGTCAACACGTCGTGTTATCGTCATCGGACTGCGTCTAGTCGAATCGATTCAACTGTTGGGTCAATCCCGGTCATATCCCCCGCTAGCTCTTCATGTGCGCATAGTTTATTTATTTATCTCATTCCCTCCTCTCACGTTTATTTCCTCAGCTTATGTTAAGCCAATTGAAATGTCAGAATCAATCAACTGTGCAGTTGCATTTTAATCAAATTGAATGTATTAAACGAACCTCGGGCGTGGAAAGTTTCTCCGGGGATTTGAAATTTGAATTCAACAGTTAAAAGAAAATATAAATAAAGGAAAATTGTGTATATTCTCGGGGCTTTGCAAAGTACCATTGCGCTTGACGTTGCACTGGAAAACCCACTTACAGATGCATGGAACTTTTCAATTGTCGTGGTACTATATAAATTGAAAGGGGGGGGGGGAGCTTTTTCCCCGTACGACTGAATTTGAATACCTCGGGTGGAATTGTAAATGTAACAACGTCGTTATCGTTAAATTCAATTCACACGTTGGGATTACCCGTGTGTTGCTAGAAGGGAACATTTGAAATAACGGGGGGATAATTTTTGGTGGATGGAGGAAGTAGTAGGGTGTCGGGTTTAGTCAGACTATTGAGTGGAGACGATCGATTGGGAGTTCATGGTGGTTCAGTATCGCTTCTTCGTTTGAATTTTTATTTTAGTCTCTGGTATGTTTATTTCTCGTCATTTTTTATGACGGTGTGAGGAGGTTGATAATATTGACTCATGTTGAAGTGTTGAGGCAGACTTATTCAAGGAGCCTAACGGGAATTGATTGATAACGGTTATGAAAATTGAAATTGTTGGATTGTTTTTTCGTTCTGTTGTTATTCGACAAGAAAAGATGGCGCCTAGCTACTTTCATTGTATGTTGCGTAGTTTCCAACTTGTGTCTGTCATTATGTAACCACTCTATGTTGAATGGATGGTGAAACGAGTGAGTGAGCGTTTATGTGACTGATTGGGACGAATTTTGCGGGTGAATCGAGCGAACGATTTTCGTGTGTTTGAATGATTGAGTGTTTGGGAGTATTAAAGTGATGTGGTGTGGATATATTTGTGGATGTGAATGTGTGGAGGGAGTGAGTGGGGTGTACAGTGAGTACGCTTGATTAGTGTGTCTACGTCTATTGTTTCTGTAATGACGTGCAGAGCATTGCAACGCGGGGGAATAGTTTGACAAAATTGAAAACAAGGTGTAAGAGAACGATTTTATTCTCTTATTACAAGAAAATAGTAAAGAAAGTGGAATAACCACTGAAGAAAAATGAGAAAGACCTGTTCGTGGAGGTAAAGTTGGGGGACAATTTGCTGCTTGAATAATTCAGAGTTCGATTGAAAGTTTAAAGAGCTAAAGTCATGGTTGTAACTTCAATTCTTCTAATAATTCCCTCAATGGGAAGGAAAGAATCATGAAAAAAAAATACATTCATTTTCCCGCGCGTGCAATGTTGTGGACGAGCATCGTATATTTTTTTTTGCCCGCGCAAGCGGGTTCTGTGACCGTGGTAACGCCCTTTCTTCTCGTTGGTTTTTTCCCACACGTAGTGCGTTCTGGAGTTCCTTTACACCGTGGTAAGTTGCAGCTCAGCTCTCGCTAAAAGAAAAAAAAGAAAATCTTTAAAAAAAAAGAGAACGAATCACTTGAGAAATGCAAAAATTATTTTACGTTCATGTCCATTCATCTATCTGCATCGTCGCTCGTTACAACTTCATCTTACATGTTTTTTCGTAATGGCTCAATCATTCTTTTGGCCTGCCTCTTTATTTACTCGTTATCTTCATATCTCCATCAGATTCAAATAATCATTTTTTCCAAATATTCTTGTTCTTGCTCTATTTATTCTGTTACTTTTCTGTTGAATATCATTTTCGTTAAATCATCGATTTGTAAAAATTCATTACTGTTATGTTGCCAATCTCGAACGCTTGTTATTTTCACAGTTTCAATTTAATTTGGCTCTCGATCTATCACGGGTCCCCGAGGCTCCGTCCGCGTTGCTCTACCACTCACTAGATTCACTGAATTTCGGTTGTACGAATTAAAGTTGCATTCATTTGATTTATTCACCGAAGCATTTACCCTTATTTCTCCATTTGATGATATCACATCCACTCAATTAGTTCATTCTAATTGAAAATGAAAAATATATAATTACATTCGGAATAATCGATGTGGCCGGAGCTGCGGGCCCTCTCACGCGTACACATTCATTACGATATTTGTACGAGCTGTTTCTCTGTGTCTATCTGTGATATGTCGTCAGAATGTTGTTTCTACTTTGTTATTATAATTTTGTTATGTCTTGTCTTCTTGTCCTCTTAGTGCGTCTTAGTCCTATTAGTCATGTTCGTACCAGATTATCTCTGGAAATAACAGAAATTATGAAATTAAGAGAAAAGAAAATTCTTGGTCTTGTCTGTTTTATGTTGCGAGGCTTGTAATTCTGTGTAATAATACCTCATGATACCTTGTCTATAGTGAAAATCCTCTTTTATTTAGCATTTAATTATTCATTTAATTACACACCGCTGATATAATTGTATTGCGCGCCAAATAACACTCAGATCTATTCAATTTTACGTTTGTTTCGTTAGTAATAATATACACGATTATTACGCCACCGCAGTTAGTCTGTATCAAAATATTACTAAAAGGAAAAGAGATGTTTTTCAAAAATTCTACAAATCGGCAGTAAAGTGGAAAAAATACTAGTCGAAAATATCAAGTATTCAATGAGAAAGAAGGAAGAAAGAAAAAAATACATACAACCCTGATTCACCCTCAATCCTTGTCCCTTGTCTACGTCTGTATCACCGTCTATAATGTGCCAATTAACCCTCTCCACTCAAATCAAAGACTCAACCATAAACAAACAAAACCCTGTGTCTGTCTCTCCCATGTCTATTCCAGCCCGAAGCAAAACCGATCTCAAAAATGAACAAAAAAAAATCAACACCAAATTACCCAAATAACCCAATAACCCGATAAATTACCCGTATCTTATTAACAAATTGCAAATTAACGGATAACGAGGTTTCAAGCATTACCTCTGATTCGATATAGATACGAGGCAAAAAAAAATTCAAGAAAAGTCGTAAATAACGGAGTAGCAATTTTCTCTGCTTGAAGTAATTCCGAATAAAGGAATAAGCATACCGATAAATGACTCTCATTCAGCGTTCATTTTCATCCCTGAAAAATAAAGTAGAAATACCTCAGGGATGAAAATAGATGAGTGGGAAGATTTAATTATAGCATCAACAAAAAAAACATAATTCAACGAGGCATGTTGTGCGTAATTATCGGCAATAATGAAACTTTTTTGTCAAATTGCTGGTGACATACGTCGCGTTCGTTAATGGAAACAAAATGAAAAGTAGAAACGGCTGAAACAGAGAGAAATAAAAAGTAGCACATAACGAAATAAAAAACGTCACATTTATAATTATGAGAGACACTGTTGATTTTCGTTTCAAAGTTTTATTCTAGGTTGGTGTCTTTTTCACAAAAAAAATAATATGATAATCTCAATGTGTTTTTAAATAATAATTATCAGTTATTCTTTTTGTTGATTCTTTTACAATTGATTCGTTATGTTTTGAGATTATGATTAAAAGTAGTTGAAGACAGTGCCTGCCACTTTGCTGTGCTCGTACTTGGAGGATCAGTGCCCCCTGGCCGGTTTGATCCCCAAGTTTATCCAGAGGGCAATTAGAGCACAGTTCAACATGACAAGAAAGGCGAAAAAGCAGTTGCTGAAGAGTTTATCAATAAAGATTAGAAGGAATGCATTGATTAATGTGAAGATGATCAGTCAGTGGGGGATATGATCCTCCAAGAACACCAATATCTCCCCCACATGTCCTATTTTTTTTATCAAGCTCCTTAGGGGCCAATCGATATTCGAGGATATTATATATTATATATATTTCTACATATAAATGCATAATGTTTGTATAGCTTGTTATGTATGCAACAGAACAAATATTCCACGAGCTCGGGATATTCGTTAACTGATTCTCTCATTTTATTGTTTCCATATTTTTCCTCACATTTTCATTTTTCATATTTTATTTACCTGAATATATTCTTTTCGGTTCTTCTGAATCAATATATCCCGTTGCACCATGAATTATATTCACCCATCAATTTATTTACTTGCATATCATATATAACAAACTCTACAACCGCAATATATATCTATCAATTTATTACTGTCTACATTTACCTTAATTTTCATTATATTCAGCACACACATAAATTATTGCTTAAAATATTCCAAAGCTTTTATATGAACATTCCAATTTCATTCGCCAGTGATCCAATACCCATGAGAACATACTTTCTTTTTCATTACATAAAATTTTAACATTTATATACATACCTACATAATATATATGCATGGAAATTCTACTTCATGGAACTCAAACTCTCACTCCACCGACCCTCTCACCTCTCGAATCACCCCCACCAAGCCCTCCTCATGCCCTCGGGATGAAGAATTTTATAATTCATACGATTGAATATTCTCACCGACTGGTTGGTACAGCAAAAATTCACCCCCAGCCCGTGTATTTCCCCTGCGTACAGCAGCGGAGAGGATGGAAATTTTCCACAAGAGGAAATTCGAGAATAAAATTTATATAGATATTTCGGCTGGCACTGGCATTGCCACACGTTTTCATTGTCCTCAGTTGTAAAATCTATTTGTTCCGCTCTTCTAGCGTCAATTCTGATCGAGTGTTGCCCATTTCTACCATCAACAAAATGTCTCCCCTCCAGAGCGATATACTCACCCATTCGAATCAGTCATTTTTACCACCCAGCTCTTGTGAGAATATTGAATCGTATCAGCGAAAATCCATTTCACCGAGAATGCCGATTCTCTTCGTACGCCTCAGCATAATCTGCGAATGACGAAATCATCCCCCCCCCCAATTTTTTATTTCCTTCTTCGCTTGATTAAAAAGAAATCTTCACATCTTCGCTCTTGCGTCCCTAACACAAGTAAATCCTTCGCTATAGTGAAGCAAAGGAGGAAGGAGGCCCTTCACTCCAGCATCCTCAGTCGAAACTTAATAAACTTGATAACGAGATCACAAGTGCATCATTAGAAATTTCAAGTGCCTTCCTAACAATGTGTACCGCCAACATTTTTCACTTGCTTCAATTCTGAAAACGTACAAATCGAATCGGCATTCACCCTTCAGTACCACCCTGCCCCCTCAGCCAAGTAAACTTTGCTAATCAAATATTAAATAATAGAAGTTCGATGTTGGCAAATGCAAAATTCATATTTAATATAACGAATAGAAAAAATTCCTCGTCTACGATGCTATATCTGAATTTTGTAACAGCCGAGTAGCCGTGATGCGGGGCCAAGTAGTTACGGAGCAGGGGCTTGGAATAGTAGGAATACGAGTTTCAGTCGACAGAAATTCACGATTTGGATTTACCCTGACGCGAGCAGGAGGATGGTAAGTAACATCATCATATTATCCATTGAATGTGCATAACCACAGTTAATTCAGTCTGTCAACGTATCTTAGTGATAATGTTCCCCTTCCACTATCGTTGCGAGTCCATCGGTTGGGATTTGATAATAGGATTATGGTTCCATTGCCGTGTGATAATTATTTGAGAGAGCGATCGATAGATACAGTCGGAAAAGCTGTGTTGGACGTCGTCAAAAGCTACTGGATCCGATTAATGTTGAAAGCTGCTAATTACTACTGTACTAACAATAAGAGTATTACCCGGATATTGCGTTGGTATACTATAAGCCCGGGAAACTAGCTCACAAAAATATTTCGAGCCGATTAAGTCTTTTTAGCTGTCTTCGGGGAATTAAATCTCGTTCGGGACGATAGTACAATGTGCCTGCGTTGATTAAATAATAAAAATGACCCCGAAAGGAACAAATTCAAAGGTCTGAGATGACAATCATTGAACCACAATTTATTAAATTTGAACGAGGGGCTGGTCACTTAGGAAATCACTGAACCACTCGATTGAAAATCAAGGAAGAAATCACCAGAAATCACTGGAAATCAAGTGATTTTCATTTCCGATGGTGATTTCTAATAATTTTTTGGAAATCGTTGGAAGTCAGTAGAAATCATAAAGAAATCAGGTGATGTCAGAAAATTATTTCTGATTATAGAAATCATCAATGAAAGTCAAACCCAAATTTTTTATTTGCGCTCACTCACATTATCCCGTTTGACCCTCATGACCTTCTTATGCACACATCACTTGATTCTTACTATCACATCCATAAGGCCCTTCTAAAGTCTTTGGTTCCCCGAATCTTACCCATATGCGATTATGGACAGATGCTCCACTTTGGCCCCGAAATCATGATTTTTCGAGTGATTTCTTGAAATCAAGAAATGATCAGAATCTACTAGAAACCATGAAAATCACGAAAAATCAAAAGAAATCATGATTTCCAATTCTTATTGAGAAATCACATAAATCATTCCAGAAATACTGAGGCACCCGATTGAGGAGTGACCAGCCCCTCGAATTTGAATGTTCGTTGAAAAGTATCGATAAAGATGAAATAAGAATACACGCAGAAAAATGGTTTATTTGGATTAAATCAAGTTTATTTGAATTAAATAAATGGTTTATTTTATTCTAATAGAGGATCTATTTGATTATTGTTGCAATAATTCATATCTCCATCAAGAATTGAGATACTCAAAAGAGAAAAAATACACTAAAAATTTTTCATTTCAACTATTTTTTTTGATACGTCAATAAATACTATGGTTGCACACATTTAAATAATTCATTGGTTAATAATTTTTTTTGCATCACTCGTTCGAACAATAAGTTACTGATTCGGATTCACCACATCGAAAAACATCCATTACAATCATTTTTAGCCATTAGCCAAAAATTGCATACACGAATGCCCTCAGCGTATGAACTATAAGTGAAGTTTATTTAATTCAAATGAATTAAAAACATTTTTTTTATTTTGTGGGTGTAGGGCGTGTAACAATGATCGAATTCGAACCAGAGCTCAATTCGGAGTTAGATTTTTTTTTTCATATACAGGGTGATCCAAAATTGATCTGACATATCGTGAGGGTAGCTCAGGGTGATTATTTAGAATCGAAAATTCTAATGAAACTTTTGTCACCGGCGCTTCGGGCTAACCCGTCAGTAGGCGCCCTATGAGACTTTCTCTCACAAAAATTTTTACTCTACAGAAAATATACCTTAGAAGTGCAAATATTTTGCTGAAATTTTTTAAATATCTCCAGTAACTATTCTAGTTGACTCTGGTGGTGATAAAAGTCGATGCTCGGTCAGAGTTGAGTACATTGATAGAATGATTCATTTATTTCAAACGAGATTCGTTAACTATTAACGAATGGTAGAGTTGAATATGACCAAATGAATATTGGTTAATAGTTAACGAATGGTTCACTTGAATGGCGAAAGTCAAGTCAAACAAGGCTCCTCAAATGTACATTCCAACCAAAATCTATTCGTTAACAATAACTAATTCGTTCTATCAGTGTAGAAAATAGTATATTGTGTCATTAGGACCGTAGACGGAGGTTTGCGATGAGTGCTGCTAACTCACACGAATCGCAAACCGACGTCACGGTCCGTATGACACATACTATTTTTTGTCATGAAGGCCCGTTGAAGGTAACGATTTTTCTCTCTAAATTCTAATTCTCTTAGAATTCTTTAATGCCTAAAGGAGGTTAGGCGGTGTATGAGGTGAATTTGAGAGTGAATTTCTGTGGTTCCCGGTAGCTTAGTCGGTAAGAGT
>NW_021680677.1:98908-119149 GCF_001412515.2 Diachasma alloeum | reverse complement strand
AATCAAATGCATTTAAATTTCCCCGCCACAGCCGGGGAACAACAACTCCAAGAGAAGCCAACAAATCACCATCATCTCTCTGTAATCGTATTCCCCAACCTGTGATCAACGACATCTCACCAATTCCACTTCATGATGTCTCACCAGATCCTGCTCCAAATCTACAGTTGAATCAACTTCTACGTTCCCATCCAAATATCAATCTCAATTTTTACAATTGCTCAAATTTTAAAGTATTTGATAAAGAAAATAAGGAAAATAAGTGAATCTCGAGATCTTAGTTGAGATAGATGGGCATAACTGATTGTTTTGTTAGATTTTATTATTTAAACTATGAGTATTATTCTTGCGTTTACGTTGTAGTTTATTTCAGAGTTTCAATAAAAAATTTTCTATGAAATGATATTTCTAATATTATTATTATCAAAATTAAGATTTTTTAATAATTTATTTTTCATTTTAATTTTCAGGTGTATTTTCAAATTTAAAATTTAACAATTTTGAAGATAATGAAGGGGATTCACTGGCTGAATTTATCAGTTTTTATATGTAGTTTTATATTTCGGTACATTAACGCTGGGTGGCGCCACACGTTTTTCAGTCCTAAGGAGTGCATTTCTCACTTTTTCACTCCTAAGTAGTGCATTTCTCACTTTTATACTGCTCAACGGTAAAAAGACCTACTTCTCATGCTTAACTACCGTCGGTAAAAGAGCCCTTTTTGGGCTTGAGCAATGAAAAAAATATTTTCTTCGGCTCAAGTGAAATGTTGCATGTGTTACGAGTACGGGACTCGCGCCGCTAAACTTCGAACAGTGCCGCCTGTGGCGATATTTAGCTCTATCCTTACGAGAAGCCGATGAGAGAAACTCTCATTGCGCACCTCAAGAATGCTGGTGGAACTGCGTGCCTACTGACAGGTTAAGGAGTTATTCGTCAATAAAGCAAGAGTCCACCGCAAATGACCCTTTTTGGATAATTCATATCTCCTCTTTCACTTCGACTGGAGGAATGAAAATAATGGAAATCGATTGGGCATTTAATGGCAATAATAATAATGCCAATTTCATATTGCCATATGGAATAATGGCAATTCGATTGTTCTTCTATCATCATGCCGGGTGACAAAAACCCGTCATGAATTTCAACACGGCGTCAGAGCCATTTGGTTCCTAAACGCAATGTAACCCTAAAAATCAGAGTCAACGTAAAAACTTCATATCTGTACTCTCAGTCAATACCAAGAAGTGAAATTGATTGGAATCGATTGGACATGCAATGCCATCATCCTTCCGTCTTGAATGGGAAAGGGGGTATGATCTCTCTATTGGGGAATACCGTTATATTGGCTGCCCTTTTTTTTCTTGATAACTCATAAACAAAGCGTCGGAGACAAAAATTTAACTAGTTTTCGTCTCTAAATAACCCCCGAGCTACCCTCACGATATGCCAGATTCGTTTTGGGCCACCTTGTACACTTTTTTAACATGAACAACAAAATGTGCATTCTATTTTTGTCAGATTCATATACGTGCAATGTATTCCGAATATGATTTCATCCTAGAACCATCGTTGAACTATGTCGTTCTTTTTCTTGATTTTTAAATTTGATGTGGCGATAGATAAATCATCTCATTAGTGGAAAAATCCATAAGTGATTTTATGAGTTTCATATGTTTGAAAAATGTGCCGTTCCTTTCATTTCCCTGGAGGAATAATGTTGTGTAAGAAGGATTTTCCAATACACTGAGAGAAAAATAGACATAATATGACAAAAATAATTTCTTGAGTGGTGAACCTCGCATGCATATTCGATCAATTCATGGTAAGTTTCAGACAACAAATCTGTGCTCTTCGGGCTAAAGGTGGATGATATTGAATGAAAAAAATGATTTTTTTTTCTGGAAATTGTATAATATTCCTGAAGACACAAATTAAGGATGTCTAGCCAGTGTCGGTAAATGTGTTTTTTTTCATGGTTAAAGAAAATTCTGTAATTTTTTCGGCTGATACATATAAAACTAACTTTTCTAACGTTAAAAAAAAATTAATCGCAATAGTCTCGGCAGAAATGAATAAACTAGATTTTCCTTATACACGGGCTCTTATGAAATTTATGTTCAGATTGATAATTCACCTACTAGAAGACGCTAAAAATAAAAATAGAAGGTAATGTGTAAAATCATACTGAATCCAATGGCCAGAGAAAAATCTGGGGTACCCGCGCAAAAAGAGGAAATATTTGAATGATTCTGTCCCATATAAGCGCATGTTAGCACATTTCTAAATAATGAACATGGGTTGGTAGATTGAAATTTGTATCAAAGTGAAGGGAATATCTTCATCTCTCAGTTGAAAAAAAATCAATTTTTTCCAAGTACTTGCGATTTTAGATAAACATCCTTAAGTTTGAGAAAAGAAAAAGATGTTATAGCTATCCTTCGAACTCATTGCGATTAAGAGCAAGTGACGGTTATATTTAAAAAAAAATCTAAAAGTTCTCCCCTACATAAATTCTGTATTCATTCAATATGAAACTCTCTGATCCATGATTCACTGAATCGGAGCTTTTACTATTTTCAGTAATTTTCTCATCGTTTGACACGAAATAAACGATTTCTCGAGGCAAGAAATTTTCACTTTATCGCCGAGTGTTCGTGTTCAAGTCGTGAATATTTCACAGTATTACACGGTCTAACTTATTATGCGGAATTGTTATCCCAAGCATTTTATTCTTAAGAGATGAGATATTTGACGCAACAAATTCGTTTTGTGATATTATGTTGCTATTTCTCTCAGTGCACTTGTCTTTAATATTGTTGAACATCAATAATCAAAAACATCGTCTTGAGCCTCCTTTTTCGCCGAATAAATCGATCATTGCGTGCAAACCATTGGGATTCGCTCAAGGGCATCCTTCCCGTTAATGCGTCCACTCGAAATACTCCCCCCCAAAATCCAATTCGTGGTTTGATCATCAATAGCTTCTAACACACTAATGCTTGAATTGCGTGTCTCAATCAAGGTTCGACATTCTCGTCAATGGCGGAGGAGCTGTGACACTTCAGTTCCAACGCAACCCGTTCAAGCCCCTGACGAGGACTGTATTTGTACCGTGGAATCAAATTGTCGTACTGCCACCAGTGGTAATGACTCTTCCCGACGAAGGCGAATCCTATAAATCCAGTCAGCCGCCAACTCCAGCTGTTGGTAAGTACCCCTCTGAGCTTTTCCACTCGTAACCGACAAATCCTCCACTGTCTTTAATGTCATTTATTCTATTTACGTTGATTATTTTTCACCATCTGCTGAATCCTCCTGGCTTCAACCACTCAAATAACTTCTATTAAATAATTCACTCTTGCACACCGAGAGAAATATTCAGTAAAAATTACAGAACAATTCACGTAATCCGCATTGGGGAATCTCTTTTGGAATTTTTTAAGGGAATGGACGGGAAGAAATCTGACGCGTTCATCACCGAACAAAGTACGACATTGTCACGTAATTTTTCCCGAAGAAATAAAATCGTACAGAACCTTCCCTACCTATTATGCCTCCAAAATAAAAAATTTTTGAACGTTCAACAATTTTTATGAAGCTGGTGAATTATTTCTACATTTTGTTCCGTTAAATTTCTCAATCGTTGGGGAAAAATTACGGAACGACTTGCTGTCCCCACAGCGGTGAATCATTAGGCGGCTGGTTAATTTTACAAAATAAATCCGACTCACACTTTTTATCGAATTTTACTTCGTTCGCGTAATTTTTATTGAATTTTTCTCTCCATGCAAACCTCCTTCCCTGAGACTCCATTAACCATTTTCAATTAGTTTCTCTTTGAGTTTTTCCTATTATTTATTAAATAAAATATAAACAGGATTTCCAGGGATATCAATGGGACTGCTGGGGGATCATGGGCCCTGTATGGAACACGATCATGAAACAGTGAGGCCGATTATCGTGGGCACTTGGATGCCGGACAAAGTTGGAGGTCTGCCAGGAAAGAGCTTGGTGTTTGCTGAGTCACAGGTAAAAAAGGAACCAATCTCAACTCCAAGCAAATACCAAACAACTGCTAACTAAACATGTTCCCCCTATTAGATCGTTCAAGAGAGTATTTCCATTCCGGGCTCCAACGTCTACCTCATGTACCAGAGCAATCGAGCAGCAGGATACCTGTCAACCGTCAGAATGCAGCTGACAGGCTCCTTCATCCCCGAGTCTCTGACTCATGTCCACGTGCACGTTGAGATCGAGGGGTCAGTCCATACGAAAACATACGAGGCAGATCCGAACTTGACGCACACCTTCGCCTGGAACAAGCGGAACGTCTACAAGCAGAAAGTCTACGGAGTGGCCCAAGCCAGAATATCCATCGGCTACCAACACTCGACGTGTCCCTCAGTCATCTGGGAGACGCAAACAGCAGCCCTCCAGGGCTTCGACGTCGATATATCGGACGTGGGTGGCTGGGGCCTCGACATCCACCACCACTACAACTTCCACGAGGGCATCCTCCAGAAGGGCGATGGTTCCACCCTCCACTTCAAGCAGTACCCACGAGCAGTGAAAGTGGTAATGGGCACAGGCCTCCAACGAGGTCTCGTCTGTCAAAACTGCGAGGGTCGAGCCACCGACGCACGCCTCCTGACCCCAGTCGCCCTAGCAAGCGGACCAGATGGTAGCATCTACGTCGGGGATTTCAACCTTGTCCGTCGAATAACGCCCGATGGGAATGTTCGCACAGTATTGATCCTCAGTGCCACACAAGTGGCGTACCAGTACTATCTGTGTGTCTCCCCAGCAGACGGACATCTCTACATAAGTGACCCCGAGAAACATCGTATACTCAAAGCCTTATCCCTGGATGATGTAACCGACCCGAGTATCAATATTGAGCCAGTTGTTGGCAGTGGTGAGCGTTGCATACCAGGTGACGAGGGACACTGCGGTGATGAGGGTCCCGCAATACTAGCCAAATTGGCACATCCCAAGGGTATAGCCATTGCCGCTGACAAAACAATGTATATTGCTGATGGTACAAATATCCGAGCAGTCGATCCAAATGGAATTATTCATACTCTGGTGGGTCATCATGGCCATCACAATCACTGGTCACCGGCTCCCTGTGTTGGAGCTATTCCAGCGCATTTGGCACAACTGCAGTGGCCAACTGGCCTTACCCTCAGCCCTCTCGATGGATCCTTGCATTTTATTGACGACAGACTGGTTCTCAAACTCACGAGTGATCTTAAAGTCAGGGTTGTTGCTGGAACACCTCTACATTGCACAAGCAGTGCTAACAATGCAATGGCCAAATCGAATTCAACGAGTCTCATTGTAAAGAAGCCCGACGAAGTACTTGGGTCTGTTCTTGCAGTTTCTTTCAGCCCTACTGGGGCACTCTACATCGCTGCTTCCGATTCTCACAGGGTTAATTCTATCAGAGTTGTGGATTCTTCTGGGAAAATGTCGCATTTTGCTGGGAAACAGCAGGAGAGATTGAGACTCTGCGAGTGTAACAATACTACACCCAGTTCAAAGAATCTGGACGCGTGTGCCTGTAACGATGAGGGAAATAACTCCGAGACTCTGTTGTCGTCAAACACCAAGTTTACGGCTATTTCAACACTGACTGTAGCACCTGATGGGGTGCTTCACGTTGCCGATCAAGGAAGTCTTCATATTCTAGCACTGAAGCCTTATTTGCCCGCACACGACGAAAGTGGAGAGTATCACATACCCTTTCCACCGTCAAACGAAATTTATGTCTTCAATCGTTATGGACAGCATGTAGCTACTAAAGATTTAACATCCGGCAAAACTAGATACTCATTCCTCTACAGCAAGAATACGAGTTTCGGTAAATTATCAACAGTTACCGACAGTGCTGGAAACAAAATAACATTCCTACGAGACTATTCAGGGGTTGTCAGTTCAATTGAGAATACCCAGAACCACAAATCCGAGTTGAAAATCTCAGCAGTCGGTTTCTTGGTGAAATTATCCGAAACCGGTAGATCTGAAATTGCATTCGATTACGATAGCGGTGGTACTGGTCTATTGACATCACGGTCTGGTGGTGGTGAGACCTTCATTTACAACTACGACAGTTTGGGACGAGTTTCCGAGGTAATTCTACCAACTGGTGAGAAGATAAAATTAATTTCCAGCCTGTCTGACGACGAAGGGCTATCAGTTAAAGTTGAGGCACCACTTCAGGCACTCGCTAAAACTGGAAAAAATCGTGTGATTGAGTTTAAAATGAGAACAGAGAGATCCAACATACTTACGATAACTGATGGTGCTAAAGTTAAAAAAGCAACGTCATTTACTAATAGCAGTTTGGAAATACTTTTACCAGGTGGTGGTAGAGTCTTGAGTGCAGCCCTGACAAAGCATCCACTGTTGGAATCAACATTGCCAATTGAAGCGGAAATGCTACCGATGTGGAGTTATCAAGTGTTAACACTCGGTGAATTAACGAATACAATGACAACTTCGTATAATCTTGTTGGTGACAGTAGTCACCTTCAACAGACTTTAAATCGTGAAATTTGGGTCAATGATTCACGGGTGATTGGTGTTGAATTTGAACAGGCATTCAGCCGTGAAACATTTTACGATAAATACAGAAATCCCCTGTTGACCGTGACATTTGATCCAGCTGGATTGCCACTGATTTGGCAGCCATATGAGCACGGACACAGTGTGAATATAACGTACGATAGGTACAATAGAATTGAGAGATGGAGGTGGGGTGCGTCTGATGAATCCTACAGTTACAATGATCTCGGTGGTCTTGCTGCTATCACCAATAGCCAAGATGGTACACGTAAATTCACGTACAATGAGTTTAATATGCTATCAACGATAACACTGGCCAGTGGTCGTCAATACTCATTGGAGTACGATGAGAATGGCGGGCTTAGGCATATCATTCTACCAGCTGATACCAAACACTCCTTCTCGTGTCAGGCATCGCTTGGCTTTCTTCGTGTCACATATACACCACCGGGCAGTACACGTGCTTACTTGCAGCACTACAGTCACGATGGCAATTTACTGCAGACTGTGTTTCCTGGCGATGGAGCAAGAATAGTCTACAGGTATCATCCTTGGGGTCAATTGTCGGAAATTGTCCATGGGGATGGTAAAAGTGAGATTAGGTACACTGAGAGTGGACTGCCGTCCGAAGTTATACACACGGAGAAGGATGTTGAGTACAGGTGGGATTATCAGTACAGTGCTGGACTTTTGGTTGAGGAGAGAATAGACTTTGGTGCTAAAACCGGTCTCAGTAATGCCAAATTCACGTTTGATTATGACTCGAACTATCGGTTAATTGCTGTTCAGGGGAGAATTGGAGGGCAGACACTGCCGTCTCACACAATGGCTTACAGCCAGTGGACTGGTGCACTAGAGTTAATTGGACAATTCACTGTTTCAAGGCCTGCACCTAATGAGACTAAAGTTTACGATGGTACTGGTGTATTTTCACGTATTACTGATAAACACTTTTTGGAGACACAAGTTACCGTTATGATTCATGGACTCGAAGTATTCAGAATGGAATTTACACACGATTCTAAGGGGAGAATTAATCAGACGAGAACTGACACGAGAAATGTGGGTGTCAATAGTTATACCAATGTGAAGAATTATACATGGGATTCGGATGGACAGTTGACTGGTGTTGAGGCACAAGAGCCCTGGGGTTTCAAGTATGATGGCAATGGTAATATGCTATCGTTGACGTACAGAGGGAATACTATTCCCATGGAGTACAATACCATGGATAGAATCGTCAAATTTGGTGATGGACTGTATAAATATGATAATAGGGGTCAGGTGGTGCAAAATGCTAGGGAGGAGAAATTCAGTTACAATGCCAAGGGTTTATTGATCCGTGCTGCCAAGAAGGGACGTTTCGATGTGCATTATTACTACGATCATTTGGACAGACTTGCTACGAGAAAGGATAATTATGGAAATGTCACACAATTCTTCTATAATAATCAACAGAGACCCTACGAAGTCAGTCAGATATACAGTCCAAGGGATGGCAAGCTCATGTCACTTGTTTATGACGACAGGGGACACTTGATATATGCACAAATTTATCGTCACAAGTATTATATTGCCACTGATCAGTGTGGAACACCTATTATGATATTCAATCAGTATGGCGAGGGCATTCGGGAACTGATGAGGTCACCCTACGGGCACATTGTTTACGACTCCAACCCGTATCTCTATTTGCCTGTCGATTTTTGTGGCGGATTGCTTGATCAGGTTCGTACGAAAATAATTCAATCAAACTGTCACTGGGTACCCAGAATTTACAATGACAATGTTTTATTAATTCGTATATCATTTGTTTGTATTTTTAGGTGACATCATTGGTCCACATGCCCAATGGAAAAGTATACGATCCACTAATTGGACAATGGATGTCACCCCTCTGGGAGAATATTCTTGACAGAGTTCCAACGCCCACTCATCTGCATCTCTACAGATTTAATGGAAATGATCCCATAGACGCTAGACATGCTGATAAATCGAGTCAACCAACAGGTCAGTTTAATCCGAATATTCATAAAATCACGCACAATTAGAGGGATTCTTTTAATGGAGTATGACGTGGGGAAGTGGACATTAACCATTAACGAAAAAAATCTCCATCGCTCTATTTTCAGTCCACAAGCATGAAACTGAATTAAAATTTAATTAAAAATCCATACTTCTTCAATTTCAGATCACATATCGTGGCTGTCTCACCTCGGCTATGACCTGAAGTCCCTCTCCCCCCAGCTGTTCCCCACCGAACTCCCGGACAGCCTTTCGCCGCCGTCTCTCAATCCAACTGGTCTCATCTTTGGGGGAAAGAAGAAAACGAAGAACCTTGGCGTTCAGTCAGGCTTCTTAGCCCACATTGCTGAGCGTCACTCAGGTGATGCTGCAAGTCTCTCAGCCCCTCCCCGATCAGCCCTAAAGAAAGATCTCAGCGAACTAATCCCAAGTCGTCTGGGCGCAGCGTCAGACCCACCATTTGGCCAAGGTATTCTTGTATCTAGAACAGCAGAGGGTCAGGCTGTCGTCTCCAGTGTTCCAGCAGCCAACACAATATATCGTGACGTTTTTACAACCGTATTCAATAGCTCCTACTTCCTGCCATTTACATTCGTCGTTCACAATGCCCAGCAGGATGCATTTTACTTCGTTAAAGAGCAAACCTGGAAATCTGGCCCCGATCATGAGCAATTGAAACGATTAGGGGGTAATGTGAATACAACATTCCACGACAATGAGAATGGCAGCGGTAGTAGTATTGACGTTAAAATACATGGAGCTAGTTACGTGGTAAATTTACGATATGGCACAACGGCGGATAAAGAGAAGCAGAGGCTTCTTCATCATGCTAAGGCAACGGCAATCAGAAAGGCGTGGCACAGAGAGCGCGAGGCATTGAAAGCCAACACGTTAACAATTGTCGATTGGATGGTTGCTGAACAGGACGAAATAACTAAACTGGGTTATGCCTCGAATTACGAGGGTGAATATATCCACGATGCTCAGCTTTATCCAGAGCTGGCTGAGGATCCCTACAACATTAAATTTGTCAAAAAATCAGCGGATCCATCCAATAAAAAACGACGCAGGAGGAGAGGTACACCTGCCTGCAAACTCTGGCGACTCGATGAGTTGTGCTAGAAGTTGTAGATTTTTATAACCGCCGCTGTAACGCGACAAATGGGTGGATTACTGTACACGTACACAAAACCATTGATAAGGATACTATCAAAAAATTTTATACCAAAGTCTATTTGTGTATTTCAAAGATGCCAAAACACTATGAAAATGGAAATAATAACAGAATGATATATTGTAAAAGCCATAGGGTCGTAGCAATTAAGAAATTCTCAAATTCGATGGAGCCATCGTGATAACGAATTTTACGATGAAGAATATTTCGACTGAATTATACTTGAGGTTAATGGGCAATTTATCTTGCACATTGATCTTAAATTATGTAGTTAAATTGTATGGGTAATGTTATTGTAAGTGATGGAGTTGAACATGAGTGAGTGATCATTGAGATCTAGTGTTATCAAAGCTCTCGCTGCCCCGTTAAGACGTAACTGTTTTTGGTGTGTCACAGGGACGATAATGAAAATGTTAAGTGTGAATATGAGGTGATAATGTAGACACAGTTGGTGAAGACGTCCACAGGGTCATTCGTTGCTGAGAGTTCCTGATTATTTGAGTGGCTGAGTGAGTGAAAGAGCCTAGTCAATAAATTAGCTTTACATCGCTGAGGTTGAGGAGGAATATCGAACTCACGAGTGATTGTTACATTGAGACGATAAATTCAAAGTGACAAAGTGATATGTTTTGGTGGGGTTTTGGCTGTTTTTTCAGTTTTGGAGAACTAATGGGGGATGTGGAGATCGGTGCAATGATCTCGTTGATGAATGGTTGGTACATGGCTCGGAAATACGTACAGTGTCGTTCTTCATTGGGACAACTTTTTTGTTGAACATTTGACGAATTGGGATGGGGATAATGAGACCCAAAAGTGAGATGAATGTATGATTTCTTGGAACATCAGGATACTGAACTTTTGGAGGATGATTGATGTTTTTTTATACATATTTCTTGTATTTTTTTTCATTAATATGGAATATTAAATGTATCATAGTGGTGCTTTCCCTCCAGAATCAATGAAAAACTAAATGAGAGACGTTAATTAAATTCTGGAGGTGTCAAAAATAAATGGGAGCTGTATTTTTAACTTAAATCATTAACTGTAAATGTATGAGAGAATTATTATCGGCATTGAAAACCGACAGGCTGATCCAAGGACCGTAATTATGTGATGGATTTCTTCGTTGGTACTTGAAAAAGTACACGAAAGTTGGATAACTGTGCGTATAAAATACACATTAATATTTGTGCTTGCTGGATATGAATTAAAACGAAATGAAAATACAAAAAAAAATCTTAAATACACGAGGATAAAAAATATGTTTCTTCACAAAGAAAAAGACTAAATGTAATATCTATACTGATAAATGTTTTCTGTATGAAAACGTGATTATCCAACAATTTAAATTCCCGTAAACAGATATTAGAGAAGAATAAACATTCGAGATTAATCTTTTTCCTAGTCCCTTTGACCGTCTTTGAGATGAATCTGTTTTTTTTTAATTACGAGAACATGAAAAGTTGATACTCTTTTTTCAAAATACATGAGCATCATTTTGATAACTTCACGGATGAATGGGGAAGTTTTAATGAGGACTTACATGGCGTCCCATTGCAATCTAGATAGTTGCACAATGGACATTCAAAATGTCTCATAGATAAATTACTCATTAAGTGTATTATAATAGCTAATAGGCAAGCTTTATGTATTTTTCAGGGCGAACAATTGCCTAGACGTTTTGGAATATGTAAAAAAGTAAATTCACGAATAATACAACTGAGATAATTTGCGTTATGCTGACAATATCGTAGATCGACTAACCAGATTCTCAATGACGTCTAGATAATTCGTTACGCTGAAATCCAATTATTCGTTCGTCAGCGGGTTTCGACGTACTGGCGTTCAGAGAATCAACTATTTTTTAAAAAATTGAGAAAAAAAGGTAACAAAAAATGTCAAGTGTCAAATTAACATCCCCCAATCACCAACATCACTTTATCGAGGGGAGAAACATTAATATATTAATAACAGAAAAAAAATCGCTTTTCTAACTTCCATGAAGTTTTCTCATCTCCTTTCTTTTTTACGATTTTGTTATTTATTTTTTGATAGAAGAAATGTTTCAATGAATTAAAGTGGGAAAAAATAGGCGAAGAGATGAATTAAAAAATGCTGAATAAGGGGTGGCCTGGTAGCTAGACCCTCGTATATTCAATTATCATGGGAAGAAAGATTAAAGGAGGTTTCAAGCGCGATGCAATGGTTCACGAAAAAAAGGTAAATTCAATGGAAGGAAAAACTGAAAATTACGAGCACAATTTCAGCCATGCTATAGCTACGACCACTACCTAGGGTAGAAAATTATGCTATTTTGCCGCTGATCTAATTGTTTACTGTCACCGTGTTGCTGTAAACCTATCCTATAACGATACGATATATATTTTATTTATATAATATCTAATCAATTGTATTTATTGTAAATAGTCACGATGTTTGCTATGATATAATATATCTGTAATTGGATGGAAAATATGCCTGACATACAAAATGAAAAGATGAGAATCCATGCGACCCTACTAATACCAAATACTCCTGTCCCCTCCTCAAACAGACATACTTGATATTGAAAATAAACTCATTAAATTGGATATTTACAAGTTAACAAACAAAAGAAATAACAAATGGAGATAATGCATGGAATATGCAAACAAATTGTCAATATTTCGTATTTAATATGAGAATTTCGAATTAACTCTAATACTTCATTCAAACGAAAATCATTTTTTTTGCCATTCTCAAACTTTTCTCGATCAAAATTTATTTTCAATTGAAAAATGAAGAAAATAAACATTAATGATAGTCGGTAATTCCATTAAAAACCACTCACAGCCACATTTTTTTGGCACAATGATAAATGGAGTCGAGACCCGATTAAAGAATGTCCAATAATTTACTATATTTATTATTATAAGTGCGATATATTAAGTGTTTTCAGAAAATATATGAATCTATATATGATAATAAAAAAGGGAAAACAGTTTTTAAGACGTTTCGTGTTTTTTCATTCATACTCAAACTCTTTATTATATTTATGTCTTCTTTTTATTCTCACGTTGAACCGTCGTCCGTATAACGGATTGCCCTGAATTTCCTCTTCATTCCCAGTGCAAAGAACAAACTCGCTCCCTCAAAAAAGAGAAGAAAGCATGTTTATGAGGTTTTCTGATGAATTTTGTACCTCGTGTCTTACTGAGATTATGGATACGAATATTGCGGAAACTGCTACTGTGTCAATATGGGATTTTAGCATGAGGTAAGCACTTTTCAGGCAGCCAGCTTCAAAGGCAACACTTCCCGTCATATGGAGGCACTGAAAACGTATTTCAAGGAACACGGAGGAAATACAATTTTAATTAACGGAATTTAATTTTTGGGTCAGTTTTGTTTGCTAGAAGCTTTGAACCTGCTCGATCGATTTGGCACAACAACTCTGGGGTATATCAAGTCGATAGTCATCCCAGTCCTTGTAAGAGCGGATACCGCAGCATTCCAACTATAATAGAGGAGAGGCACCAATAATTCCAGAAGGAATAAACAGTTGTAGTTCGTACGCTGAAGCTGATCCTGCATCTATTTTGGAGGTGGCGAGTTTTGATGTGTAGAAATTATGTTTTGTGGGTCGCTAATTTCGAATTTGTCGGTCATTTTTCCATAAAAGTCGGCATTCTATTTGTTATTTGTAATGTTAGGGTAAATCTCTATTAGAGAAATGTAATAGAAACTCGCCAAAACTAGGAGCGGATGTGACGTATGTCTCATGTTCCCTTTTCTCTCCCTTCTATTGTACGACCATGAGAGAGAAAACACGTTGAATCAGAGATTAGGGGAGGGTAGTGTAAAATGGACACTTTTGACTTTTTTAGAAATATTTACAACTCAGAATCAGATTTGTCAATTTAGCTCAGTCTCTGCTCATCGCAAAGAGGAATCATTGTTCTTCAATTGAAAAATAAAATTTTTCTATTTCATAAACAATTCAACATGTCATGAATATTTCAAAAAAAGTCCAAAGTGTCCGTTTTAGCCTACCCTCCCTTATAATAAATCCACCCACATCATTATTCTAATTATCACATTGAGTTAGAATTATTCTTCATTCCTCTACCCCAGTCCTCACATTATTAATATTTTAATTCTTTGAATCGCCCTAGCACCCGAACTGTGGGAAGTAGACAAAAATTTTCCAATTATAAATTATTTTGAATTTAATAACGTCAATTTCTCATATCTCCGTCAGATTCCGAGATATGTATCTAACACAGTGCTTTCAGGCTCAACGCGCGCCGTGATAAGAAGTAACCGGAGAGCGTAGTGTCGGGTCACGCAACTAGTTTATTGCTCATATCCGCCTATGCGGCCAAATTTTTGCAAGTTTTGATGTGTGGAATTTGTATTTTGTGGGTCACTGATTCCGAATTTGTCGGTTATTTTTTCAAAAAAGTGCCATTTTATTTGTTATTAATATTTTAATTCTTTGAATCGCCCTAGCACCCAAACTGTGGGAAGGAGACAAAAATTTTCTGATTAGAAATTATTTACAATTAAATAAGGAATTATTTTTTGTTCTTTTGTCAAATTCTCATATCTTGTTTAGATTCCGAGATATGAGCATTAAAATAGTTGCGCGACCTAACACAGTGCTTTCAGGCCCAACGGACGCCGGCAGCAGAAGTAACAGGAGGGCGCTGTGTCGGATCACACAACTGGTTTATTGCTCATATCTCGGGGTCCACAAAAGATACGTGAAATTGGTAAAATATACAAATTATTCCTTATTAATTCCTAAATAATTTATCAGAAACAATAACTTCCTCCCGATCTTAATGGAGGAGAAGTTATTGTAATTATCCCGAAAATCAAAAGTGAAACCTTTATGATTCGTCGACGTTTCATGACCCCTAGAATCATCGAATTAAAAAATTTTTTTTTGTCTCCCATAGCTTGAGTGCTAGGACGATTTAAACAATTAAATTGTTAATGAAAATGGAATGCCGGATTAGTTTAAAAAAATAAAAAAATTCAGACTCAGTTATCCAAAAAACATGAAATCTCTAAATCATAATTCGCAGACTCCAAAATTGACACTGGATCAACTTCAGCATATGGGCTATTGTTAAGGGGTAACAGAAGGCCGCCGTTTCCTCGAAATTCCCAAACAAATTTCCTGCTCAATCTTATTAATATTATTTAAACCCAAAACACATTGATCTTTATCATCGCCTCCTGGAGATTAATGTGCTTCGATTTGTGAAAATATCGACAACTTTATGCAGGAAATTTGTTTGAAAATTTGGAAAATTAGTGGCATTCCGTTACCCCTTAAGGGTATCATGGCGGGGTCAGGGGAAATTTGGAAAAAGCAGACAATCAAATGAAAATGATTTAACACATTATTTAAACCATTTAAGAACCGTGTGCAAAATGTCAAGAACTCATTTTCACAATAACAATGGAGGTAATTTCTGGAATTGCTACTCAGAGATAGGCATAATCATAAATTATCATTACCATTAATTTCATAAATACTCAATCAAGTAATAGAACTTAACAATTTTCAATTATTAAATTAATCAACAATTAAATATTTAAATTCTGAATTATTTTACTAATCAATAATCGAATTCGAAAGAATGATGATTATTTGATAATCTCTAATATTTTTTAGAAAATTTCCAATTATTTACATAATAGTTATTTCAAAAATTTAAATTCTCGATTATTTATTATTTCGAAGTCCCAATGGTAAACGAATGAATTCTGTTATTTTGGGAAAAAAATTCTTTTAATATTTCTGGAATAATGATTGATGCCGATCGCTGTTGCTACTTATACACACAGTTGAATAGGGCGTCGATAATTTTAGCGTTTTCCCTCCATCATCCCTTAAGGGGAGACGGAACCACTTTGTCTACATCAAATCTTAGAATTGTGTTTTCTCCTACAATTATTAATTTCTATCTATGAAATTACTTTATCGACTCGATTATCGCATTGTTGAGTCAATGAAGTAGTTTAATGAATAAAAAATAATAATTGCAGGAGAAAACACAATTCTAAAGATTCATATAAACGCAGGGGTTCCGTTTCCCCTTAAGAGATAACGTGGGAAAGATACTGAGCTTCTCGATGCCTCATTCAAACGCGCGTAAAATTAGCAACTTTGGATTTTTTTCCCATTGTTATTGTGCACCTGGGGTTTTTTATATTAAGCATCTGGTTCTAAACGGATTGAATAATGTGTTGAAAATTTTCATTTAATTCTTTGTTTTTGCGGATCCCGTCATAATACTCTGAAAATAAGGAATATTGTGATTAGTTTAAGATCAAGCTTGAAGACGTTTAAAAGCAGAAATGAGGCATCCAGGAGTAAGGGAATTTTACTCTAGATTAAAAAAGAAAAGGTTTGGTCATAACATTTTTCGAGAGGACTAAACACACTCTGAATTTAATGAATGCGATCTCGTCTTTTTTGCAATTTAGAATAAAATGTCCCAGCCCTTCTCATGATACCATTTGCAACTGTTATTATTATAAGATACGAAAAAGATATCCAAGGATCATTTATATTTTCGTCTAGACCACACTGGAAATTATCAGATTTTTAATCATCAAAAGTGTGAATTAAAATTTCGAAAAATCTATGGATACACAGCAAAAGCGAATGCCTGAATTTCACACACATTTTTATAGACATTTTTCAGACGTTTTTTAGTGTCTGAAAAATGTATAAAAAAGGTGTATTCAGACATTCGTTTTTGCTGTATAATAAAAAATTATTTGAACTTTTGAGAACTCTAATTCAATTGCAAAGTGATAAAACTAAGTCGAGTTTGACTATTGGTCAGTTTTCAATGAATATATCTAGGAATCTAAAATGCATAGCAAAATTTTTGTTTTACCCTTTTTTGTAGAACTCATTAAGAGTTACAAAAAATGTCATTACAAAAATTTCGCTATCCTTCTTAGATTCGGAGATATACCTCGAAAACCCGACTAAGATCCAAGTCGACTTCAATAGTTTCACTGCTTCGCTACTGAATATTGGACAAACGCGTTACGATTCAAATAAAATGACTATCCGAATGAACAGTTCATTGCTCAGAAGAATGTCGACAGATGAGATGACCAAGGTACTTGGAATATCTTTAATTTGTGAAAGAAATTCTCTCTTCTAACAAAATTTCGAGAACAATAATTGTTATACGTATTGTTGTGTATTGTCCCAGGCCTCCGTAACCCAATCCAACGATCGATACTTAATCATCGTGCTCTTCATATCATCATGAATTTTATTCGTAATACGATCGAAGAAAGAAGAGCTCAATATCGAGGTGAAGAAAATCGTTGTTAACAACAGGGCGTGACAAATAATATACTAAAAAACATAAAACCACTCAATTTAACTCAGAGACACTCGAATGAAACAAAGTGAGACTACTATGAGTTTCAGAGGTCGCGGGCTATTGGAATGAGATTTCTCATACATTGAAGATCGATTATATATGTCTAAAACCGAATAATTAGTGCAAAAAAAATGGTTTATTGATCGTTTGCCTTGCAGACGCTTAAAATAGGGGAGGTTGGGGTAAAACGGACACTTTTGACTTTTTTTTAATGTTAATGAGGGGTTGAAATGTTGATAAAATTTAATATATATTTTTTTCAATACAAAAAACAATTCTTCCCCTTTGCGACGAGCCTAAACTGAGCTCAATTGATAAATTTGTTTCTGAGTTATAAATAATTTTAAAAAAGTCTGAAGTGTCCATTTTACCCCACCGTCCCTATTCAAAATACCCCAAGGCCTCCAATTTTTTGGCTATCAAGTTTTTTTTTCAAAATTAAAAAATGTGTGCAATAACAATTATGAAATAGTTTTTTTGAAATTCAACTCCCACACAAATAATTTTGTTATTTTTTAAATAAACAATTGCAACATTCATGTAAAATAGCCCGAAAAAATTTTCTGAAAAAATCGAGAATATATGTTAAATATTTTAAAGATAATTTTTCTGCATAGTTTACATGAATGGCGCAAATTTTTACATTAAACAAAGCGAAATTAGTTCTGTAGGAGTTGAATTTCAAAAACCTAATTCGTAGTTGTTATTGTACACATTTTTTCCAAAATTTTGACAAAAAACCTCTGTAGCTTAAAAATTGGAGGTCCTGGAGTACTTTTAACATTTCAAGCATCGGCGGGCAAACGAACAATAAACAATCAATTTTTTTGCAATAATTATTCGTTTTTAGAGATATATAATCGACCTTCAATGCATGAAAAATCTCGCTCCAATAGCCCGTGACTTTTAAAACTCATAGTAGTCGTCCCTCAAACAAAATCATTACATACTATATTCATCAACTTCCTCCGTCTCTTTACAAAGGCGAAAATTCCAATCGATGAAACGCAACTCGAGAACATTCCAATAATGAGAAGAATGGAGACAAACAGCTTTTGTCCCGTTAATCTCAGCATCAATTTACTATCCGAAAGCATCCACACGGAAATTATCATCGCGGAAATTCCTGCGAACTGATACTATGGATAATAAAAATCCTGCGGTTACGCAAATCAACACAACTTACAAAAGTGCCAGTATTTAGCGTAAGAAACGAGAACTTGAGGCACTTTCTCGGCAGTCTGTTGTAAGACAGTTTGTATAGCGGTATCCCAAGGAGTTGAACCTTCTTGCTAGCTGCAGTGGAGGCCTCGCTCTCTGTAACCTCATCATCGACGGTCTCAGTCTCCGTTTCCTCGTCATTCGTGCTTTCCCCACGTCCCATAATATTTTTCGAAAAATATAATCATACTCTCCACTCCATCCACCGGAACAAAACCACAGAGACAATTCCCTCAAACAGCATTAACCAATTTGTTCCATGTAAATTTGACAGAAAGAGAATAAAAGAAAAAAAATTGACTGCTAAAAACAGTCATGCTCAACTTTCTTCAAACAGCATTGAATGTGAATTTTATTCACTGGATAATTGAAGTATCGCTCGGCGAAAGGCAGAGACCCAACCGGTGGAAAAGTGTTTTCTGCTGTCTCACATTATTACAATTAACTTTCCTCCGTTACGTGCAGACTAGTCACTTAATCACGCCAGCTAATTCACCACAATGAACATTTGGAAGAGAAATGAAATTAAATAAACCACTCATGGTGTCTCACATCGAGGGAGCTGCACGGCTTTTATAAAACTCAATTGCCATCGAATCAAGGTGGATCCGTTATTCCCCCCTCAAACTCAATTTCCAACAATTAGAGAACAATCAATTTGTAATAAAGGTTAATCTCGATCGTTATTGGACAATTTGATTAAGCCAGAGTTTTATTTCCGAGAAATTGGGATCAATTGGCCGTTGTTATTTTTTTCACTACTGTCTCTGCAAAACCAAATTTGCCACTCAATTACGGAAGAGTGATAATCAATACTAACGCTATCATATATGTATCATTGATGTAATATCTAATCGACTACATTGTTGATTGTAAATATTCACGATGATTGCTATGATATAATACGTCTGTAATTAAGTGAAAATTCATGAAACACGAGTAACATTGCTGAAAACTCTTTAAATTGGACATTTGCACGTTAACAACCTAAATTAAAAACAAGTAGAGATACTGCATGGGACACACAAATAAATAATGAACATATTTAATATGTGAGGTACGAATTAACATTAATACTTTATTCGAACGAAAATCATGCCTTTGGCATTCTCCAATCAATACTCGACGCTTCGCGCCTCGTGTCTAATTCAGCCGGTTTCAGGCTTCGTGACATAAAATTTTGTTCAGTACTTGTTGGGAAATTTCGTCCTTAACGTGTGTGGTTACATCACTCGCCTTCGGCTCATGCTGTAAACCCCACACACGTTAAAGACGATATTGCCCCATATGTGCTGAAATATACTATTTCGAAACCGTTTAGTGTGTGTAAAGTGGTTGTTTTACGCACAACCCGGGTAGAAATCACGCCGCTCGAGCTCGGCTCGGAACCCGTATCCCAGCTAGAAATACGCCACTCCGCCCCAGCTTGGGATAAACTCCGCGCGCGTCACATGTACCCGAGGTTGAGCCGCGTCACGCGCTCACAGCCCAGCGTTAGACTATTACGCGAAACGCTTCGCCGGGCTTTAGTTGAATGGCCACTGCTCAACCTCAGGTTCATCTCCAATTACTCAATCCTAGTATACTTAACCTCAATAATGATTTGACAGATCCGATGGCATCGTGATTTGAGCGAAAAAACAATTGAATAAATGTGAAGATGGCATGCTTTTTCAGATGAACAATCACAAGCTCATCAGAAATAACGTGATATTAACTAATCGAATGGGATTAATCTGAAAATACAAGGTAGAACAATTCACTGAAACGTAGTCAAAACTTTCTTTTTTCTCGCGAATACAACAAACAAAATCAAGAAAAATAATCACTTGAAAAACGTTAACG
>NW_021680677.1:45519-83317 GCF_001412515.2 Diachasma alloeum | reverse complement strand
GGCCACTGCTCAACCTCAGGTTCATCTCCAATTACTCAATCCCAGTATACTTAACCTCAATAATGATTTGACAGGTCCGATGGCATCGTGATTTGAGCGAAAAAACAATCGAATAAATGTGAAGATGGCATGCTTTTTCAGATGAACAATCACAAGCTCATCAGAAATAACGTGATATTAACTAATCGAATGGGATTAATCTGAAAATACAAGGTAGAACAATTCACTGAAACGTAGTCAAAACTTTCTTTTTTCTCGCGAATACAACAAACAAAATCAAGAAAAATAATCACTTGAAAAACGTTAACGTTGTTCTTCATTCAATAAAATAAAATAAACGATCTAAAGTAGTAATGATTGAGAATTATTCTTTATTAATTGGAACAATAAAAAAAAAATCGAAAAAATTCAACTCTATTTCCCTATCTCATATCATTTCCCTATATCATTTCCATATATCTCCGCACTGTGAGGAAGAAAGCCAAATTTTATAGGTTGTTATTTTGAAGCGAGTCACAGTATATTCGATGACAGAGGGGAAAATCAGTAAATTTCAAATTTTATAGAAAGTTCAGTGGAATTCCATTTTTTTTATAGTAAGAAGACAAGGATTTTCCAAAGTATTCAAGTTTTAAATCGATATTCTAAAAATGCATAATATCATTCTATTTCACCCTCCACTCGAAATGACACGACTCAATCGGAGCTGAGTTCTAAGCGTTGAGCCACAGCTCAAACTCAAGTGCCGGGTTATGCCGTCTGATGAGCGTTTGACTGTGAGCCGGTATGGAGCGGCGTGTCGCGGCGTGAACTCGGGTCAAGCGGCAAGCCGAGGCTGAGCTCGCGCTCACACGAGTTACGGCTGAATCCCCGGTTGAATTTCTACCCGGGAATGTGCGTACAGTTCAGAGGTCGTGCGTAAAGCGAAGCTCGAAATTCACTTTACGCACGACCTTGAACTTTACGCATACCGTGCACAAAAGCAACCACTTTACCCCCACTACAGTTCCGAACAGTGAACTCGGCAGGTATTACAAAAAAGAGGATGTGTTACGCGTGCGTACGAAAAAGTGGTTCTTTACGCACTTGTAACACAATATACTATACTTTTATTCATAAACGAACACAACATTAATGAAAGTCAATTTACGAGGTTCATGATTGTAAGTGCTACATTTTGAGCGTTTTCAGAAAATATATGAATCTAAATATGATTAAAAAAATAGAAAAGTTTTCTAACATGTTTTATATTTTTTTACCCTAACTCAAACTGCGAATAAGAGTGTCTCTCCAGAACTAAATTTCTCATTCAAATACTGATGAGTAATAATCAATACTGCAAATACAATAAATAATTTATTTATATATCTAATCCACTGTATCTATTGTAAACGAACATGATATTTGCTAGGATATAATACATCCGTAATTGGATGGAATATATATCTGGCATACTCTCAGAAGATAAACAGATGAGAATCTATGCAACGCTACAAATCCCAAATTACGCTGTTCCTTCATCAAAGAAACACTTGATATTGGAAAAAAGGCAAGACGAGAAATTTGAAAAAAAAATTAATCGGACCTCTAGTTTGGGAGATATTGAACAAAACAGTTTTTCCCAAAAAGTTGAATGTCTGCTAAACCACTTGACCGATTTTCGCTACCCAAAATCCTGTCCTGTAATATAATAAGAGCTATAATCTCACCAAATTTTAACATCCTATCTAAATTTTTTCGGGTGTTATCGCGCACGGAACGATTTCCTCGTAAAAACGAAAAATGCCGATTATCCCCAAACTGTCTCTGGTTGCATAGCAATATTGTGATTCGATAGACATTATCACAAGAAATATTTTCACGTAAAAAAAATTCAAATCGGTCACGTACACTGAGAGAAAAATCTGAAGTTCGATTTACAATAAGAAAATACTTGAGGCATTTTGGTGAACGATACGATTTTTTTTGTATGCGGCACATAACATTATAGTAACTTCACAAGCGTAATTTTTGCAAATCAAAATGCAGTTAAACTAACCGAAGTTCAAAAGTAACCACGACAAATCTATCGTCAGCAGAACTATAAAATAGTTGCAATGACTACATTCCATTGTAATAATTACTTCTCCGGCCATAGTTACCGTAACCCATGAAAAATTGTTAAGGAATTTTTGAGTATAATTCGATGGTGATGGAATATAGTCAGAAGAATTATATTTTTCTCTCAGTGTAGTTTTCGAGATATTGAGGAAAAAAAATTTTTGAAAAATTCGCACACACATCCGGTTATGAATATACCCATTTTCTAAAAATATCATATGTTCACGTTTCATGACATTCTACGTCATTTCCAGGTAAAATTACAAGATCGTCAAAATCAACGATTACAAAGCTTCCATTCGGAAGCAATAATTAAATTAAATATTTACAAGTTAAAAACTGACATGAATAACAAATGGAAATACTGCATAGAAAATGCAAACAATTTAATACCAAGCGAAAATAATTTTTCTTTTTATTATCAAATTTTTATCGATGAACATCCACTCCCAATTGAAAAATGTCCAATAATTCACCATATTTATTATAAGTGCGATATACTAAGTATTTTCGCAACACAATAGTGATATAGTTTTTAGAGGGAAATAGTTTTTAAGGTGTTTCCTGCGAAAAAGGTAAATAATGACATTCATCTGGCATTCATATAGAATGTTTATAATCACAATTGAATTATCTATGAATTTTCCTAGAAATTTTGCAGATTTCCTTTTCGTGTTATTAACGATTAAAGTTGCTGCCTACACATGAACTCTTATAGGGATTTTTTTGTTTAGCTTAAAACTACATTATAAGCTCAGACGGTAACGCAGTTTCGTACCAAACAGAAAAATCTCCATAGGAGGCTATATATAAGAAACGACTTCAATCGTTAATAACTTGAAATGGAAATCTGAAAAAATTCTAGGAAAATTCGTAGATAATTCAATTGCGATTATAAATATTCTATATGAATTCCAGATGAATGTCATTATTTACCTTTTGCGCACAAAACACCTTAAGACGTCTCATTTCGACATCTCCTAATAAAACATGGGTATTTCATTTTTCTTTTTAAAACAAAGGTGTCTCAAAATTCGCGTTCAGACCAGGGTATCTCAAAATTCATGTGAAAAATCGTCTGAAATTTCACGTTTTCCTTCTCTTGCCAGCTGTATAAATGGTACGAATACATAAAAAAATACAAATAACATGAAGTAGTTCACATTGGAAGAGAAATAAAATTATTTGCGAGCTCCGTGACTTGCGACTTAGAAATGGATGTGAACAACAAACTTTCACATGAATTTTGAGATACCCTTGTTTTAGTAGAAGATGTCGATTTTCATTCTTGGTAATACAGTGAGTAAAAGTGTCTCTCCAAAACTGAATTGATCATTCAATTACTAAAAAGCGATCGATACTGAAGCTGGAAAATGCTGATTAGTAATAATCAATCAAGAGGAATGGTCCATCAATCTTCTATTTGAATTCTGTTCATCCTGCAAAAAAACCGAACACTAAAAATCTTACATAAATTGCGTTAATGAAAAACGACGGAATCGTTTGGGGAAGCTTATCGTGCCATTATTCAACATCATGCAGCAGTCACATATAGACTGAAACGTTACAAACATTCACCAGTCAACTCCGAGCCACGTACCAGTATATACTACCTTTTGTTCTCAATTTAATCAATAAAAATCGTTTTTCGTTCGCTAACCACCAGCACGACTTCGCTTATCGGAATTACAGTTGAAATAATACCGGATTTACGTGCGGCAGGATTTTATTTGTAAAGTGTTGAATTGAGATTAGGATCTGCCATAATGGCCTCATTGGAGATATTCAAGTGGAGCCCAGGAGAAAAGAGTCGAAACCTTAGTATTAGTAATGAAAAAAACTAGTGAAAAAACAAGTTAAGGGGAGACCGCGGTGAAATTTTAAAGTCTCGGCTCGGCCTTAAGAGCCATTGGATGAGTTTTGATATATGAAGGGAAATATAAAAAAGTGAGAAAAATTTCGGACCCGAACGGTTTTGCCCCGTATACCCACCAAAAACGTAATTTTTCACGTTTTTAGTTTAAAAATGTCCCTCGGACCACAGTTTTGATCCGATTTCAACTTTTTTTTTTTTAATGTTCGCTATACTCCAACGAACAAACCCAAGTATTCGTTTTGCTTTATATTTATTAGCTCATGAGAAAATCTTTTTCTTTAGTTTTCATTTTTTTTCCTCTTTTTAGCAAATGCTAAAATTCGTTGTTTTCCGCCCATTTTTTTTTTGTTATAATATTTCGATTACGTATGATTAGAACGTGGAATAACGAAAAACAACTAATTTTAGCATTTGCTAAAAAGAGAAAAAAAAATAGAAACTAAAAAAATCATTTTCTCGTCATCTGATAAATATAAAGCAAAACGGATACTTGGGTTTGTTCGTTGGAGTATAGCGAACATTAAAAAAAAAAAAGTTGAAATCGGATGAAAACTGTGGTACAAGGGACATTTCTAAGCTAAAAACGTAAAAAACGACGTTTTTGGTGTATATACGGGGCAAAACGGTTCGGGTCCGAAATTTTTCTCACTTTTTTATATATCCCTTCATATATCAAAAGTCGTCCAGTACCTCTTAAGGCCAAGCCGAGACTTTCAAATTTCACCGCGGTCTCCCCTTAATTGATTATTTAATTTTGAAAAGGTGTTATAATTTATGATGACTGGCATGGATTTCAATCAAATATTTTTATGTATGAGAAAACGATGTTTAAAAGAAAAGATAATAAACGCAACGGTTTGAGTACTACTATCTCAGTGCGAGCGTTGGACAGTCTCGATGATCAGAGATGAATTGACTGATACTGAAATGTCTTATCTCCGGCCGAGCCGGACAGTAGTCGCCAGTCCAAAACTCTCCGGGAGACGGTACGACAGTCACTGAATATCATCTGCGAATTGAGAAAAAGAAGAAAAAATTCTCGTCGGTGTTAACACTCGAGGATAGGAGAGGAAGACAGGTACTCTTTATTTGTTTTTATAATTCGCCTGGTCACGTGTTATTGCCAAGTACATCATGCAGTAGTCAATGAACAACCTCGCTCGACATTGGCCGGATGTGACCAACTAGTCGCTTTGATAGACGTCCTTCCATCCAGCAATAACAAGAGTCAATCGGTTTCACTACTCGTGCATGATTATGCTTCTCTTTTTCGTTGGGTAATCATGAACCGTTGTTTTTCATATTTTAATTTGTCGTGAAATCAGTACTTTAGATAATTAAAAAATTCGTCTGAGATGACTTCAGAAGAGAAGAAGTTGAACATTTCCAGTCGAATATCGGAGTTTTCATTCCAACGACGTTTCACGATAGGTTCCCGGACATTTTGCAATGATTTTATTATTCAAACTCTTTGAAGTTTGAATCTAACTTTCCAACTTCAATGGTTACATGTAGATTAGAATGGAAGAAAAGTTATCGTGCTCGCACCATAGACTGGGTTCAAAGGGGTCTGCTAGGGGAAATTTACCGGGACGAGGAAATTACTGTTCTCTCAGTATTTTTTTCTCCAAATTGAACCAATTTTTCACGAACATGTCAGTAAAATTTTCTTTACACTGTCCGTAAAACGTCGTTATGAACATTGTGATGAAAAATTATCTTCATTACTCGGCCAAAAACAACTTTTCTGACACGTGTGATTGCAGACCGAGGCAAAACCGAGGCTTCACAGCAAAAACGAATGTTTGAATTTCATAAACCTGTTGTAGACATTTTTTAGACACTAAAAAACGTTTGAATAACATGAAAATGTGTTTGATTTTCAGACGAACAGATGCCCAAACATCTGTCTGTGGAATTCATGTTTGAAATCCAGACAAATTTTTATTTTAGTCGGACATTTTCTCGTGTCTGAAAAATGTCTGCAAAAGGTGTGTGAAATTCAAACATTAGTTTTTACTGTGTTCGCCTCGGTCGAAAAAAACTTTTCTGGCGAATATGACTTTCGGCCGTGTGACGGACAATATTTTTTGTCAAAACGCTACGCTTCCGTGACCCGAGTGGAAATTCCGGTCAGGTCTTGATCAAGTTTGGATCAGGTTAGACTTGACCACTGATCAGATATTGATCAAGTTGACGGATCCGTGATCAGACATGTTACGCCTCTGACCAATCCGGATTTGATCAGAACGAATGGATCCGAAGCTGATCAAGTCAACTGTATGAAAACCGGCTAACCTGTCTGTCAATATCAATAACAATTATCAATGATAATTAATCCAAAACAAAAGATAATTCAATTCTTTCACCGTAGGCCGCCTCTCTTAATGAATCTCTACTGTTATTACCTCCGAACCGGGGACCCTATGATTACTAATCCTATGCCCTAACCACTACGCTATCGTGCTATTACTATTGAGTAAACTGTACATTGCCTATATGATTTATATCGGGGTATTCCTTGAATTTACGATTATTCTTGATCTCGCGGATGTGCGTGTGCATTCTCAGAGATAAAACATGTTCAATTAAATTTTTATTTATTTCATTAATGAATAATAATAATGATAATAACAATAACACTAATAAATAAATAGGCATTTGGTGATTTTTTTCTCAAGATCATTTGCGTGTAAGTTTGATACTCTTCTAATACATATTTACGGCATCATCATCCATCCCTTCTGTACATTTGAGAAGGGCTGGCTGTTAATTAAATTGATTAATTTAATTAAATTCATTAAATTAAATTAATTCAATTTAATTTATTTTAATTATAGTATAATGATTCTTTTTGAAGATTGAAAATAATTATTGATAATGATTGATAAAACTTAATTTAAATAGTATAATAGTAGTTAATTAAATTATCCGAAAAACTTATCAAAATTAATGTCAGGTGGAGCGGATCTGAATCTGATGATTTTCTCTTCAATTGACCCCTTTCAAATACCGATCAAGGACATCAAATCCGAATTTGATCAAATTGCGGTCAGGCAGCTGACCTCAGGGTAAGATCGTGCCTACCTGATCAGAACTTGATCTGAATTATCCTGCAGTTTTTCGGCTCCGATCTACTGGATTAAAACTTGGTCAGGTTCTCATCAGGCATCATCTGATCATGTCTACCTGATCAGAACTTGATCTGAACCCGCCTGTAGTTTTTGGGATCCGATCTGCTAGATCAGAACTTGGTCAGGTTCTCATCAGGAATCACCGGATCAGTCGAACCTTACAAAAATCTAATCAAGTTCTGATCGTGCTTCAGGTAGGCCTGAAGCAATTTCCACTCGGGGAATCGCTGCTTAGGGCCGAAATGACAAAAAGTTTTTTTCATCACGCTGTGACGAAAAGTGAACTTTTCGGCACGCTCCGCGTGCCTAAAAGTCCAATTTCCGCCACATTGTGATGAAAAATATTGTTCGTAACTCGTGAAAAAATGTTTTTTGCACTTGTTACGAAATATACTATTTCGCCACGGCGGGCGGAAAGGACACATTTAATAACGTTCTCACCACGGGAGGTAAAATAAAGGACCCTTACCCAGGTGTTTACCACCCTCGTCTTCGGTTCGGGTGGTAATTCTGCACGTGGGCACGACTCCTTTATTTTCCCTCCCCTAGCGGGAAATATATACTGTTTCGACCTTGGGTCGAAAATAGTTATTTCCGTGTAGCACGTTAAAAAGAGGAAAACACACGAAACAAGTGGGAAATTGCCAATGTATTGCATATAGTATAGCTTTTTTTGCTAATAAATTCGCAATATACTTCCGAATGGTCATGTTGCATTTTTTTTTCTTCCGTATATGATTTATATTTTACTTTATTTCATTAAATTGAATGTTTCTTTTCAATCAATTGTGACAAATTTTCTCCTCAGTTGAATTTTATAATTATTATTATTCTTGTTATTATTTTCTCTTATAGAACTTTTTATTTATTCATTTTTTTTCATTATTCTTTCATCACTCTCGTTGTTTCTTTGTAGCATTCATTTTATAAGCTACATTTCATGTTTTCATTTCGCTTTTGTATTTTCATTGAATCGTTTTCTAGCTATTACAATTGGCTTCTTTCTAAGCTCAGCATTTAACAGGTTTATCGTTTCCATAAGCCACGTGTAGGTTATGGCTGTCGATTATTATGAATATAGTTAAATGCATTATAATAATCGCAGTTTGATCAATAATATGAAACAAGAATGATTCACTCTTGGAGTGATTGTTTCTTCATATTTCTTCGTTCTTTGATTGTTTTTTTTCCATTGAAGATTCTGCGTGAAGTTGTTCATTATATTGACAGTTCGTTTGTGATTTTCAAATAATCAACGAAAATGTATTTTCCACAATCATGGAAAGGCAACAAACTTTCGAATATCATAAGCGATTCCTGAAATTCTTGTATAAATCAAATGAAAGAATGATACTATTTATATCATAACAAAATTTCAACAGAATATCATTGAAAAAAATGTATTTATTCATAATTGATTGAGTTTGAAATATCACATTTGAAGAAACCATGAAAAAGCTAATTCTCGGGGAAACTGATGAAAAATTTGAAATTTCTGACAGTTATCGTAACCATAGTTCATCTTCCACTTAAGGGCATCAATACAAACATTTCAATCTCCGATACAATTCATTCGAAGTCAGGAATCCAAAGATATCTGCGGAATTCTGATTTAAAAAAAATTAATTTGCAAATTTTCACAAAAATTACAGTAACGATTACTGCTATCGTCTTCATCTTCGAACTCGGTCGAAAGGGCATCTCAACAAATTTTCTAAGCCGTTATTTAATGAATTTGAAACAAATTTTTTTTTAGCTATCGTAAAAAAAGTGATTTTTGAAAAAATTCGAAAATTCAAAAAATGCGTTAATGAATTGAATTTTAAGTAATGGCAGTAGATGGGGCTCAGTAAGACCTACATTTGAGAAAAAAAAAGATTGAATTCCATTGTTGAACTGGCGAATAATTGAAGAAAAAGTTTGTTACATACGTATATATTTACGTACACACGACCGACGCGGTCTAAAAATTGCATTTTCGGACTTTTTGGATCATAATAGGTTGATATAACACAAAAAATCGAAAACTTACATTTGGTCGATTACAATGCTTCCATTCGGAAGCAAAAACTTAATCTAAAAACCAAGCGAATTCGCTAGACAATTCTATTGAATTTCTATTGCGGAAATTTCATAGCAAATATCTCAATAGAATAAGTTCAATAGAAAACCGACGGCCTGGTGCGGTGGGTAAGAGGGTCGCTCCACATACGCGATGTTTCGGGTTCGTTTCCCGGTCGGATAGAATGTTGATGATCCAACCATTCAAAGTTTTGATCAAGCGGCCGCTACAATGGATCTTAATAGTTCTGTAACACAGAAAAACCTAAATATAAATGACGTTTTGCTAAGCGTAATTTACGATTTGCTAAACTTAATTTACGTTTACCATCAATATGATGTCTGGTGGTTTTGTTTCATGTCATGAAAATCGGAATTTAGGTTTCAAAAAGGCGTATTTTATGGTCAAAATAAAAATGTAAGTTACTCCCAAACAAAGCGTCTTTTACTATTTACATATGTGTAATTCACGAAAAGAATGGTATTTTACGCTTGAAATCAGTTTTCTTTTCTTCTTCATAAATTACGGATAAGTAAACATAAAACATAAAAAAGAATAATCGTAATTTACGAGTACGAAAGCGTAAATTACCTTCATATAGTGGTTATTTATGCACACGAAATCATAAATTAATTAAATTAATTAAATCTTAATTTTCGGCGATTTTGAGCGGAATTTAGGAACATGAAATCGTAAATTACGGTCACGTAATCGTCGATGACGGCAATTTTGAACCCAATTTGCGCTTCAACTTCAAGCGTAAAATATGCTTCAGAAAGCGTAAAAGGTGACTCTCTAAACGTACACTGAGAAAAAAAAATTTATTCCCAGGCAATTCACATTAAGTTTTAATTATGATAATTATATTGCTCTAGAAGATGATCATGTTAGTTATGACATTGAGCGAACTCCCTCAATAATTATAAACATTAAAAAATGAATCGAAATTTTTCCCTGTAGAAAATAAGAAATTTAGGAAAACTGAATAATCATTGACGGAGTTCATCCAAGGTCATGTGCAACATAATCATCCTCTGGAGCAACATGATTGTCATAATTGATATCTAATTAGGTCGCGTGAGAATGACTCGATTATTGGAGACATACGTTTTTGAAAAAATGAATGTTTCTCTCAAGTAAATGAATATTTAGAAAAAATAATTTTTTTTCTTAGTGTAATTGACCTTTAGGTTTTTCTGTGTGTATAAAAAACATCCTCAGTGATTTCACTATTCCTGAGAATCGGAAGATATCTTGCAAAACTAACGGCATTATAAAATCTACTTGAACTGCTTGAGCTCTTCGCTACTGAAATAATGGAGAATTTTTTCAACTTTTATCATCACGTTTTGAGGTATTTGAGCTATATATCTCCCCCTCATTATTTATAAACGACGAATGTTTAAAAATTATAATTCTGTGTAAAATGTAATCTGAATGACGCTTAATATTCATGATTTTTTTTTTTTTAATTTTCACGCAATTTAATTGACAAAGAATTGAAAATAGTTGAATCTATGCTTAAGATATGCTTTAAAAAACGCGTAATAAAAATGCAGAATTTTTCAATAGAATCGGCAAGGACGCATTCGAATTTTCTGATCCAAAAGAATTTCCTAGCGAATGTGTGAGCTTTCCTATTATTTTTATTTCGTCAGCGATATCCAGTGATCTAAAAAAATAATGAATTAGTCATACCAAAAATTGGTTTTCTGTCACTGGCTACTGAAATAATGAAGCATTTTTTTTACTTTTATCATCATGTTTCGCGGTATTTGAGCTATATATCTCCCCCTCATTGAGGTTCACTATTTCCATCATCTTTAATCATAAGATAAGAAGAATAGATAATCCCTTATCAATTAGAAATACTCTGTGCAAAGAAAATGGATTTATTGTAAATAATTTCCTTCTGATACAATTAAATGTTCAGGACTGTCGGAAGTTCTGATTGGATCTCGAAATTACCTCACCTCTTTTTTTTTTTTTTACGGCCTCGGAGTCCCTTTTTCGTGTCCCATTCGGCACTCTATCCAACCCTATGCATGCGGCTGTGGATTCTACACTGTACCGCATTCGCACTTCTATAGAACATAGAAGTAGCATGGGGAAACCACAGAAAAAACCCATGCCGGTACAGGCGGTTCCTCTATTAGCAACCTCCCGCTCGCCGGAGCCTTCCGTTGAAAAATTCGGTTCCACGGGGAATCGAACTCACAACCTTTCGCACACTAGACTTGCGTCTAATCCACTCGGCCACCGACGTCGGTATTATCTCACCTCTAATCTCTAGGTCATTCCAATTTAGCCCTTGTCATCCTCAAAATGCTCTTCGCTTCACATGTGACTCACTACCAGTCTCAGTGATTGTTTCCCTCCTCTTTTTTACGGAAACAATGCAAACTTCTGTATTACTCACAGGGTCGACAAACAATTTATCTTTCACTTCAGTAATTGACCTTCTCACCGTAACTATCTCCCTAGACGCGTCCCCTCATCAAATCGTAAGAATGAACCCAGTAACCAAGTTCGGCAGTTGACAACCGGACGTACACGTGGCATCAATCCTCTCTATTTTTTCAGTACTCATTTGAAATTATAAATTACGAATATATTTAGCAGACATGCGTCCATTAATCAGTTGTGTAATCTATTGAATTCTAATGTCCTGTGTCCAGGATTTTCATAAGGTAATGTATGCGAGTAAATTGTGACTTTATGTTTTCCATTGACATAATTATAGAGGAGAAAAATAATAAATTCTGTACAAGAATGCAAACATGAAAACGATGAAAAACGCGTCTGAAAGGGATGCAAACGGAAACAGTGAGCAATAGGTTGATTAAAATAGTAAATTGATTATTCAGGTTTATATTCACGAGTATTTTCGACCTTATGGAATGCATTAATTCGTCAATATGAAATTTTAAATATAGCAAATCATACATATGGAATAATTTCATACTGCATTGGAAACTTTCGCAGCTTTTCTGCATGTTTTTTTGAGAAATGTTCAATAGGAAATATTTTATAGAAAAAATTGATAGAATTTAATTTTTCAATACAATTGTTTCTCATCAGATCGCTTTTATAGAAATTTTTCCGTGGAAATTCCCTAATTTTTTGGTTGACCTTTTTAACGAGAAAAACTGCAGCGGAAATTTTCTGATCCAAAATGATTTTCTAGCGAATGTGCGGGGTTTTCCTGATATTTTGGTTCGTATGCGATATCCGTTAACTTGAAAAAATAATGAATTAGTCATACCAAAATATGATTTGATGTCACTCGGTCCAATAAGCCGCATTGAGAAAGAAAAATTATTTTTGCCGAATATTAATTTTCTTGAGAGAAACATTTATTTTTAAAAAATAAAATAAAAACTTCTCTCAAATAAATGGATATTTGGCAAAATAGTATTTCGATACGAATGAGACGGAAATTTCACGAGTGTGAAGGTGACAATTACATGCTTTGAAAATTTCCGTCGGCTCGGCCTATAAAGCCGCATTCGTCAGAAAATACTTTTGGACCGTGTGATGAATGCAATTTTTCGTCAAAAGGGCCGTAAACCGCGATCTAACCGAGCGAAGCAAGCTCGCCATCGGCTCAGATTATAAAGCCACATTCGCCAGATAATACTTTTATCGCCTGATGACATAATATACTATTTTGTCACAACGGTCGTAGGCAGCGGCCTTATGGCCGGAATGACAAAATAGTATATTGTATCATCAGGCGATAAAGGTATTATCTGACGAACGTGATTTTATAATCCGAGGCGAAGGCGAGGATTATGATCACATGAATCATGCAATATTTTTATCGCTGCGTGACATACAATATTTTATATCACTGGGCTCGAAAATCGCGATGTACACTGAGAGAAAAACGAACAAGATGTCAAACAAGCCTTTTTGGCCGACAAAATCCGTTAGATGAAAATTACCAAAAAAATACTTGTTTGGCTCCATTTTGAAAGTCTCAAACGCTAATAATTGCTCTGCTTTCAACAACCAAATACACGGAGAACAATTTTTATAGAAAAACTCGAGTGCTAGTACGGGAAAAGAGGTGCAAAGTGATGACCAGGAAAAAATTCCAGTGCGGCCCTAGAAATTTTATTGGGGAAAACGTGAATTTTTCCTCGTATTTCTGTGAAAATTTCACCGAAATCCCCAGAAATTTTATCAGAAATACCAAGAAGATTTACCTTAATAACACTAGAGTTTTTCACAGCAGGTGGATTGTGATTTTTTTCAGTACTCGTACTAGAATTTTTTTAGAAAATTTCTCTATGTGTATTCGGCTCAAGAGGCGGTTCATTCATACAATACGGTGTCTTTTTATGATAAAAATATCTTTTATAGAGGGAAGTTTATCAAGAAATATATTATCCCTAAGTTACAAGATTGCCATCATATCATTATTATTATTTTATTTAAAAATTCATTTTTCGTCTATGATTATTGAATAACCGAAACGACAAACTACTATCCCTCGTTCCATATAAAACGAGCATTTACCGGAAGCAAAATGCGTATGCGAGCATCAAATAACGAAAAAGTAGCGCTAGAAATTACATTTCTTGCTTGTACAGAGAAACAGAATACAGTTTTAAAAAAAAAAAAAAAAACTTTTTTTGTAATAAAAATTTTCAAGCTTGCTGCATGCTTCGCATGTTTGGCACAAAAAAATGGTCATTTTTTTATTTTTAACGGAATTTGTCACAAGAAGCTTGTGACGGGCCATCGCCCGAGGGCCTTCAGTCTAGTATTTACATATGATATACAATGTTTCGGTTATAGAACACAGAAAAAAAGCACAAAAGAGTAGATAAATAATTATTTCAGATAGCTGATAGTATTGTATGGTTGAATAGGACAGATAAGTTGTTTTACATTATCATGGATGAAATGAGAGTGAAACAATTTGAGGGATGTAGTCATGGCTAAGGAAGTCGAGAGCTATTGCTGTAATTATTATAATGGGATGATGTTATTGGGAGTGAGTTATGCCTCCCCAATTGTCATTACCGTATTCTTCTGTACAAATGGCTGTTAGGTTTTCTAGAAGGGTTTTTTGTGGGTATATGGGAGAGAAATGTTCAGTAAAAATTACGGAACTCACAGTTCACTCACCGATTACGGAATCGACTCAGAAAATTTAAGCGACAGTATCGTAATTTTCCACACGAGATTCAGGTAAAAATTACGGAACGCTCTGCAAAAATTCCGTGACAGTTCCGTAAAATTTACTACAACCACATTTCGCTCCGGAATTACAGAAAAGATACGTAATTTTTGTTGACTATTTCTCTCCGTGCACTTGTAACGGGTTTGGATATTGGGCATGCGTTTGTGGCAGAGTTCGCGAATATGGTCCAGTTGAAAAAAAAATACTTTTTTAATTATTGTTAACAATGATTTTTTTGGCACAAGTATGACTTGCTTGAGTGCGAAGCACAGCAAAAACGAATGTCTAAATTTCACAACCTTTCGTAGACATTTTTCAGACACTAAAAGGCGTCCGAATAAAATGAAAATTTGTCTGAATTTCAAACATGGATTAATCTGTTCGAGCACCTGTTCGTCTGAAATTCAGGCACATTCTCATTTTATTATGTCTACAAAAGGTGTGTGAAATTCAGGGCCTGGCGTCATAAATTACTATAATATGATGATCATGTAAGCTTCCACTTCGTATTATACTAATATACAGTTACAGAAAAGCAGAATAATAAAGTATTTATAAAAACAAGAATATCATGCAGTTAAAAGAATCAACGAACGTCAGAATAGAGAAGCAAAATTAACGAAACAAAGGAATAAAGAGAGAACGAGTGAACGAAACATTCATTGAACAATGAAATTGTTTATCTATCAGAGCTTTTAACAATGCGTTTTTCAATTGATGGGAGATTCCGTCAAATACATCTCGACATCAAAAGATAACTGTTCAGGCATTTTATTAATAAATGGCTATGGAAATGACAAATCGTACGATTTGTCCAAAAAATAAAAACAATTAAGTACCGACAATTAAAAATACAATCAACAAATGTCAGAATATAAGGAGGGAAAGATAATTAAACAAAGAGATGAAAGCGAAGTGATTGCTATTTAAACCGGAAGTTATTAATTTAACTCCGTATTAGCAGTAGTAATAAACATTTCGTTATGCTAGAATTTATTAATCTCCGAGTATCTGTACAACACATTTCGAAATTACAAGGTAGTTGATTACTCCTAAGGAAGCCATAATTCATCATAATCGTCAAATCCGCTCTATACTATCGCAGCAATAGAAATAAAGTAAATAAACGAAGTGATAGGCCACGTGTAGACTGCTTAGAGTATAAATATAGATGTTCATGAAGATGAATGACTCCCACGTATGTAAATCCAACCAGCATGGGTCCTCTTAAATTTTTTTCATTTATACTTCTTTTTACATCACATTCTTTCTTCTCATTTCAGGTCCCTCCAAGACACCACAGTGGACTGGTCAACGGTTGTGGCACCAGAGTGCGAGGTGAAGTCCACAGTTTTCATTTTGTCGTTCCACCAGCAGCCCAAGGCAACTAGATAGACGTGTGTGTGCCAGTATTAGTAGCAAGCTAGGAAAAGCCGAAAAAAACGATCCAGGATCATGGCTGTTAAAGAGTGGTTCAGACGACTTCAACCAGTACAACTATATCTAGTGCTCTTCTTCACCACTGCTTTTTTCATCGTTGAGATAATAGCGAGTCATGTGACACACTCGCTTACTCTGTTACTGAATGCCTACCACATGCTCTGCAATATAGTAGCTCTACTCGGGTGCATCGTGTCACTGAAGGTGAGTGAACTGATGTTGTGTAAATACAGTGGTAATGAACTAATTCGGGGAGTGAGTCAAGGCTGCATGATTCGCGCTTGCTACGGCGGCCTCCGGCACTTTCACTCTAATTAATTCGTTCATTTGATTTTTGTTTAGTATGGAAGTCGGGAGCGGTGCCGAACGGAAGAAAATGCCGGTCCCAAGGGCAACTCTACTCTTGCGGTTTGTGAGGACAAAGGATCCTCCAAGTCATTACCCACTGATCCAAAGGTATAACTGAATAGGAAATTGAAAGGATATCATGAGTAGATTTTCGAATTGTCGATTCATCTTGGACACGAGTGGTTCTAGCAGAAAATTTAAAAATAACTTCTGTGCACGAAATTCGTTTCTAAAAATATTCGTTGACATTTTCTTGTAGAACTACTGATCATTGGAGTAATAATAGGGTCAAGATGGTGAAAATCCACTTGTTGTTGTACCACTTCACTGATAACTGATCAAATAGATAAATCAAGAACAGATAAATGAAAACATTGCGTGAAGATGATTCTCTAACGCAGTAAGTTTTGCAGCATTTGTCAATACATTCGTTTTCTAGGAAATTGTATTGCCTTTAAGAACGGTTTTTTGACAAATCATTATAAACTTATCTTCAGTGTTGCACTATCATATTTTTGTCATTCCGGCCGTAAAGCAGAGTTTCACGGACCCTGTGCGTCCGTGAAGCACTGCCTTATAGCCGGAATGATAAAATAATATATTTCGATACGAGTGAGACGAAATTTTTACGAGTATGGAGTTGGTGGCCCGCGGCGTAGCCGAGGGTTGCCAATCACACGAGCTGAAAATTCACGTCTCACATGTGCCGAACAATATTTCAGTAGCGAAGTGGTCAAACAGTTTGAATCGATTTTGCTTATTGGCCAGTTTTCAATGGATATCTCGAAATCTAAGGAAGATAGCAAAATTTTTCTTGTAACCTTTTCAATAGCACTCAATTCGCTCTACACGAAAGGTTATTATGAAAATTTCGCCATCTCCCTTAAATTCAGAAATATTCCTGGAAAATTCAACTAAAGACTAAATTGACTTGAACCGTTTGACCACTTCGCTACTGATTTTTTGGCAGTACCGAACTGTGCCTTTTTCGTTTACAAGTAAACGAATAGTCTATTTTGATACGAGTGAGATGAAATTTTCACGAGTGTAAAGTTGGTGGCAGTGATAATCATATTCATCAATCATAATATACCGTTAAAATGTGAAGTTGTCAATTTTTAACATAAATCTTGAATATTTTAAATATTAAATTAACCATCAATTTGTACATTCAAATGTTGAAATAATTTATTAACCAATAATTTAGGTAGAAAGATTGACGATTATTTGAATAATCGAAAATCAAGTACCTAAATTTAGAATTAGGTTGTTAACTAAAAATTACATTTCAATATTATCAAACATTTTATTCATCATCAATCGAAAAAATTTAGTTACTAAATTTTATACTATTTTAAATTTGTTAAACATAGTTAAACTTTGAACAATATAAGGAGATCCCTCGTAATATTGTCAAAATCTAATATTATTGGCCATCACTGGTTGGCGGCCCGAGGCGAAGCCGAGGGATGCCAATCACACGAGTTGAAAATTCCTGTCTCACATGTGTGGAACAATATTTTTTGACAGTGACCTTACGTTCAACGAGTGACCGAGCCGTGCCTTTGTAATTCTTAAACTGGACTCCTACCATTTATCTCATTTTTAATTTCATCATATTGTTTGTTATATTTGGACTCATAGAAATAAGTTATTCGTAGTCGTTGTTAATTACACCGAGTGGGATCTGACAATAGAATGACGAATATTTGAAATGCAACACGAATTACCAAATTGTATGGAGATTATTCTTTGAATATCTCACAATTAGAAATTAGTAGGTTCTTCAGAATGAGTCAAAAGAAATCAGTAATGAAGTGGTAAAACAGTTTAAATCAATTTTAACACTCCGTTGGTCATGCAAATGTTACGAACCTCGTTGATCGCGCCGTAAGCGCCGCACTGCACTAGCATCGACATAATGATAAATTTGAAAGATCTGGGAAAAATCTGAAAAAATCAAGAGTGATCTCGATTGTATGCTTAAAAAAGTCCCGGGAGATTTTTTATGTTCAGTGTTACCCTTAATTATATATTCAAGCTCAAAGTTGCCATGTTTTTCTGAGATGTCAAATTTTTTCAATTTTTTTCTGAGGCTTCACTGCAGCGTAATTTAAAAATCGGAAAAGTGCGGCACGACGCTCATAGCGCGACCAACGGAGTGTCAACTATTGGCCAGTTTTCTATGAGTATCTCAGAATTTAAGAGAGATGGCAACATTTTTGCTAAAACCTTTTTTGTAGCTCTCAATTCGCTTTACAAAAAAAGTTATTACAAAAATCGCGTTATTTCCCTCAGGTTCGGAGATGTTCCTCGAAAATTCAGATAAGAGCTAAGTCAACTTAAAACGTTTTACTGCTCCACTGTTGAAATATAGTTCATTGACTTGTATCGATTATAAAAATCATCTCTTGGTGAAATGATCTGAACCCACTCAGTTCTACGATAATTACGAGGTAATGTATCATGTTTCATAATCAACAAAATTCTCATAATATGTGTCCACTGCAGCAAGTGAGCCCTGACAATAGAATGAAGAACACATTTGGCTGGGCGAGAATTGATATTCTTACGATGCTGGTATGCGGTGTATTTCTGGCATCCTTCTGTTTCACACTTCTCCTAGAAGCAGTGCTAACACTCAGTCATATAGGCCATCTCGATCAAATGCATTTACCTCTGATTGTAATGGGAATCGGCGTTAGTGGGATTGTCCTCAATCTGTTTTGCTATCTCATCATTGGGGGATATACTTTCAACCAGAGCCTCTATCTGCATGTCACTAAAGATGGAAGTGTTGTCCTTCAAAGGTATGAATACAATAATCATTGCTTATCGACAAATAAGAGAAATTGCACTTTAAAAAAAATTCGATAGAAATACCCAGGGCTTTCGCAGAGAAATTCTATTGAATTTCTATTGGAACTTGGTATAAGTTCCATTAAAATTCTGTTGGTTTTCTTTTTCAATTTACTTCGAAAATTTCGTAAATTTTCCGTTCGAATTTCTGACAGATATTTAATAGAAAAAACTCGACAAATTCTGATTTTTCTATAAGAATTGATTTCTTGGAGATTTTTTTCTACTGAAATTTTTGGACATGAATTTGCCAAGTTTTTTCCGCTGTATTTCTTTGTTACTCGTTACAAAATCCACGAAGAAAATTTGAAAAAATTCATGTCCAAGAATTTCACTAGAATTGCAATTAAAGCTGTTATAGACTGATATAGACAGGTCAATATATATTAAGTTCCTATCGAAAATCTATCCGAAATTTCTAAAAAAAATTGCATAATTTTCAATAGAATTCGTAAAATTCTAACAAAATTCCAATGCGAAGCTAATTGAATTTTCTAGCAAATAAACTAGGTTTGCTACCAAGTTTTCTATACGTCTTTCGTTATTTATTCCATCAATTGATTGCAATGAATAATTATTCCAGAGATGTAGCTGATGGCGAACAAAAGCTAACTCCCACCAGAAGAAGTCCAATCGCAATGCCCAAGAGTAGAAGACTGATGGAAATCACTCGAGATGTTTTTCCATGTGTTCTCGTTGTTGTGGCTTCAGTTCTCGTGCACTTCACGTACGAGGAAAGTACAACGACACCGGGAAAACCGAGTGAGCACGATATTTCGAAATATTTCGATCCAGCTATTGCCATTATCTCAGCGGTTTTCTTGTTCACACTCAGTTACCCCTACTGTAAGTTTATTATAATAATTACTTTGTTTACTTGGTTGTAAAAGGCGAAGAATGTGTTTCGCTTCTAATTTTTTCCTTCTCCACTTTTTTTTTTGTTACAGTGAGGGACTCTTGTATGATACTCTTGCAGACAATTCCAAATCACATAAACATTGACTCTTTGCAGAAAGAACTGCTCGCTGCATTCCCGGGGATTGTGAATGTCCATGACTTTCATGTCTGGCATCTTGCTGGAACCAAAGTCGTTTCCACTGTTCATATTACATTTTTAAATCCAAAGGTGAGAAAATTTGAAGAAAACCTTCCATTCACGAAAAAATTTCATTGAAAAATCAAACGCATTCACTAGAAAATTCTATACCAGGGATGACCATCAATCTTCCGATTCTTTAATATTAAGGCCCGGGGGGATTATCTTTCAGACGTTATCTCGATTGTTTTTCCATCTTCATAATCTAAAATATATCACAATTTCCACTGGATTTGGCATCACGTAAGAGTCCCTAAAAATTATGAGTGTACATGTACAATCAAAAAAGTAGAAAAAAACTGAACATTGTCAAAGAGCGTTTTTAATAAAGATTAAAAAATAAGTCCGATAAAGAGAAAATAGTGAATGGATAATTCATCATGGTAACTAACGATCCGACAGCCATTGTCTACTGTGACAAATGTCGACAGTCATTAGATACATTAAATTATTAATTTGCAATTTCCTCCCTATTGGGTTTAATTCCTAATATTATTCAAAAACGCTCTTTGAAAATGTTCAGCATTTAATCAACGTTTTTTTGCTACGTAAAACTGAATCGCAATTAGCTCATTTCAGATTATCAAAATAAAAAAAGCAACCAAGATCACGTTTGAAAGATCACCCCCCGGGCCTTGATAGTATATTCCCTACCGAGGGAATGAAAATAAAGAAGTTGTGCCCACGTGCAGAATTACGTGGTACAACGTGGGTGAGGCTCCTTTATTTTACTTCCCAGGATCGGGACGTTATTTTCCATTACGGTGTAGGCGCAAAGTCAGATTTCCCTCCCGCAAAGTGCGCACCAATCACACGAGCTGAAAATTCCCGTCTTACGTGTATCGATCAATATTTTTTCGTGTCGAGGGACCTGAAAAACGCCAATTTCTTGGCGCGCAGCCTTCGGCTCGGAAGGCAATCTTGCACGTGGGGGACGGTGATCTGTTTTCCAAGGCTCGGACATGTAATGCACTATTTGACAATGATGTTACGTTCAGCGAGTGGTCGAAATGTGCCTTTTTCGTTTACAACTAACCAAAAGCCTTTTCGCTTACTTTTCATTTACTAGTAAACGAAAAGGCACTTTTCGGCAGGAGGTGAACGTAGCGGCATTGTCAAAATTGTATATTACGATACAAGTGAGAAAAAGTAGTTGTTGAGGTAATACATTTTTTTATATCTATCATACGATATTTTATGACACTGGTGAGAAAAAGACGTGTTCAAAAAAGTGCTCTTTTCTTCCCTTGTATCATAAAAGACTTTTTTCGGCCTAATGACAAAATATACTATTTTGCGTGCAAAAAGGCTTCTTTCGGCATGACGTGAACGTAGCAGCAGTAACAAAAATATGAACATTTCTCTTAAAAGTAATTGAGATTCAAGCAAAAAAATCTCATAATCAACTGACTTCCAGAACGAAGAGGTTTGTGAATACAATTGCCTGTGACGAATATTATAATTTTGAATAGATCTAAAATGACAAAATATTGCCTAAAAATCCCTCTTCCCTTTGTCCCCCTTAAATTTGATTTTTTCACTAAAGTAATACATTTGCCTCTAGGTTTACGCAACAATTACTGACCAAGTAACAGCGTTTTTCGTTGAGATGGGAATAACACAAGTGACGATACAGCCGGAATTCCATAAGGTAATTCAAGATGAAACTATATGCGTTATTTTAACTTTGACGATAATCTAGATAACACTACATTGAAATTGTTTGATGATGTACAGTCGAATGTTGACAAAACGGACTGTCTCATCCGCTGCCGCGGGAGACTCTGTATCCAGTCCCAATGCTGTAAACGTGAAGATCTGCTGGAAGAAATTATTTCATCTAATCCCGAACGAGAACTGCAAACGGATAACAAGAGTTACTTGAAGAAGGAAATCATACCAGTTTCTTCGGAAGTTGATTTAAGGAGATTCACTCTCAATAAAAGTGATGACGAAAAAAGCTGTGAAAAAATTAATGTACAAGTAGATGTGGACATTGCTCATGTGTATAGTAACAGTACTGATGACGAAATTGTTGCAGATGTAATACCGGGTGATCCTGAGGCATTCTAATTTTATATACACTGAACCTTTTTCTATTTCACTGAAAACGTATTTGTAACAAGAAGACTGTTTGTTAGTATTAAGGGAAAATATTTTAAGATTATTGTAAGGACAAAAGAACAAAAATGATCATCAACATGATTGCAACAGCGGCATTTATTGTAAATAATGTTATTAGTCTCCCTGGTTTCAACTCTCGAATTGATTATCAATTATTGACGTGCATAAGACTAATTTTTCATCTTATGAACGAATTGAAATTCAAAAAGAATAATAATAAAAACAGTTTTTTGGAGATGGAATTAAGACTAAAATGAATTTTTTGTACAGTTCCTTAGACTTTAGCATATCTGGACTGGAATTCTTCGCGTTTATAATTCTTTAACAGCCTTACATTTCAACCAATCACAGCCACGTATCGAGAATCTCTGCATTACCGATCAGTGTGCATGGCTCTGATTGGTTGAAATTAAGGTATGATAGAGGATAAGGATCCTTAATCATATATTAGTTGAAATTTACGGTTTTTTGGGTACTCTAAACGCGAAGAATTCCAGCCAGTTCCTACTGCAATCTGGCGGAATTTCGCTGTCAATCTGTACCCAACAAACAAACGTTCTGCCATCAATTAACAAAAACAATTGCCTAAAAATTGATAGCAATTTGCCGGCTTGAAATTGTCGGTATTTCACCATCTAATTGCGTCAGTAATTCCCTGGTAATTTATCAGCAATAATTGTCTGCATTGCCGGCATATTGTCAGCCATTTGTCAGCAGAAGGCTATCTTCGCAGCCCTGCAGAAGGAATTCTCGCAAGGTATACGTTCACCAGTCGATAAACTGGTGATTGCGGCTGTGCGTGTCTACCTCCAGTAACCACCATGGACAGTTTACCATGTGTGAGAATAGACGATGTCTACCCAAAACGTGCTAAAATCCACCGAACTTGAAAATTTCTCTTGATTTAGTTTTTCGGTGGTCTATTTTTTATAGGATTCCACTCAAAGTCACCATTATGCAAAATCAACATTAAATTATGAATCAAGGATATCCTCTAACTTTGTTTTTTTTTCGTTGAAATCCTTTTCAATGATTATAGTTGAAGGTCAGAATTCCTTCTGACCCTAGATTACCGAACATTTTACAGCGATTTCATTATTTAAACTTCGAAGCTCTAAACTGGATTTTCCATTTTCAACCTTTCGAAAGTATTGAAAAAAATTGAAAGAATTTGAATGAATGAAGGTTTTGGAAGGAGATTTATGAAATGACTGGAAAAGTGCTATTGTTAAAAATAACGACCAGTTTTGATGGATAATTCGACATTATTTGAAATCAAGATAAATTTTCCCATATTCAGAACTTTACCAGGAACAGATTTGACGCCAAAGGAAGAAAAAATCGAAAATTTGGAAAAATTTCCCATTTTCCATGTTCGAAGCGCAGCGTAATATCTATCAGTTGATTAGTCCGCCCTATCGATAATGCTCGAGCATCATCGGGAAACCTTCGGTTTAATGGTCCGACAATCGCGAAAACTCCGAAAACCAGTAGACCATCAGCATTATAGAATCAACATATTTTAGAGGAGAGGTTTAATGTGTACAGTTAGTATATCAACCTGGACAATTATCAAAGGCAATTATCCAGTGAATTATCAGTACATTATCAATTCAATTCACTAATATGCTTTGAGGAAATTTAAAGAATTAATATCAAGTGCAATCAACCTCTTATAAAAAGAATCACAACAAGAGGCTTGAGTCCACGAATAAATGAGATTTTAATTAAATCGTGTTCATTGAATCTTGCTATCAGACAGTCATTTACAACCTCCCCACTCCACCCTAACTTTAGCTTGGCATCAAATACTGTGTTTATAAGACGAAAAAATTCGAAAAAAAGTAATTCTCAGCTTTCCGATAAGGGCAGTTATTATCTAAATGTAAATTCATAGACGATGGTTGTCTATGAATTTTTCAACTTTCTCCGACGCAATTTGATTGACACATTTGATTACTTAAAATGCTTAAATATATCAGTGTTGCCTGCATGAAACGATATCCAGGTGTTTGCTTGCACTTAAATACGAATTCACTATATTATGAAGTCAGTTGATGTTTATAGAATCCTTTGAAAATATTCATGATTATTTTTCTAGCTTTTGAATATTTCGCAGTAGCTCTCCATTTTTTCGTCTCATTTCAGATCCAATCTTGTATTTAACATTCTACAGAAATCGGATTATTCTATTAACATAATTTATTCAAATCTTCCCTAATTCACCTCCTGGTATTGTCTACCGCACTTTGACTGGCCAAAATCCGATTCGGAAAAATAATCCGACAAATACCCCTCGAGCTTCAAAATTCATCGAATATTTCCCTAAAGCTCCCCTGCAAACAAATCTTGCCCAGTTTTACAGAAAAATATTTTTTGACCTGCAAAATTTGACATCCTCATTTGTTTGCAACAAAGCTATCGGGAAATACCCAATCATTTTGAAGCTCTTGTGATATTATAACTGATAATTTCCTCGAACCTGATTTCAAGTAATCAAGGAAATTATCAGACTGATAATTTTAATATAGTTTGTCAATTGTTTTCAACGAATTTGATAGCTATTCTCCACATTTTGATGGAACGTGTCGCCTAATCCCAAAAACCCGCACTCTGATCGGCCGAAATCAGAATTGAAGGAAGAAATCATCGTATGTAATACCACAAGAGCTTCAAAATTATCAGGTATTTCCCGATAGGTTCGTTGCAAACAAACGCAGGAGTCCAATTTTTCAGGTTAAAAAATCACGACTGCGAAGCACGAGCGATTTTTTCTGAAAAACTTGACAAGTTCGTTTGTATGTAGGGAACCTTGAGGAAAATACTTGATCAATTTTGAAGCTCGAGTCGTATTCGGAAAAGAATTTTTCATCCAAATTTCGGCCAAGAGAATTGCACTATGCGACAAAATGTATCTGTCAGTTCCAACGAGAGGCTCACAAGACCAGGAACTCTTTTGTTTTTTATATATTTATTAATATGAACAATTACCAGCGCAATTATCAAAAATTATCAGTTGAATACCGTATTGACTATATAAAATAACAGTCGAATGGAAAAAATTCTCGATATAATGCTTTTCTAATTGATCCACAGAACGTCGAGTGCCACAATTCTATTGTTGGAAAGGGTGATGGGGGAAATGATCAGTAGTAATACGCCAAGATCTTCAAAATTATCGGGTACTTCCCTAAAGCTTCACTGCAAATAAGTGAGTGTGTCAATTTTACAAAAAAAAGATTTATTCTGCAAAACTTGACACCTCCATTTGTTTAAAACGAAGCTTTCGAGAAATATCCAATAATTTTGAAGGTCTCGGGGGATTACAACTGCAAAATTCCAGTATTCCACGATATTTTCGGAGAAATGAATTTTAGAGAAGAGGCAATTCTTAGCGGAAGACGTATTGAAATTAGATTTTTATGAAATCCTCAATTGAGGGACATTTACTGAAGTTTTCCAATGGAGACTGTCCGAATTTTTAACACGGAGAGAAATATTCAGTAAAAATTACGGAACAATTCACATAATCCGCAATGGGGAATCGGTTTCCGGCAATTTTTATATGAATGAAAGAGAAGAAATCTGAAACGTTCAGTGAGTTTTTAGGTTCATCACCGAACAAAGTACGAAATTGTCACATAATTTTTGCCGTAGAAGTAAAATCGTACAGAAACTTGCCGACTTATTATTCCTCCAAAATAAAAAATTCTTAAACGTTCAACAATTTTTATGAAGCTGGCGAGTTATGTCTATATTCCGTTCCGTAAAATTTCTCAATCATTGTGGAAAAATTACGGAACGACTTGTTGCCCCCACAGCGGTGAGTCATCAGACGGGTGGTCAATTTTTACGGAACAAATCATAGAATTTACATGGCAATTCGTACAGTTTCAGTTCCACCACTTTTTATTGAATTGTACTTCACTCGCGAATTACGTTTCGAAACGTAATTTTTACATTTTTGTTCTAGTAATTTTTATTGAATTTTTCTCTCCGTGCATAAGATTATATTATAGAAATTGCTCTAGCGTAATAGAAGTTTCTCACACGTGAATCCAAACCTATGTCATTCGGAATTTCTCCGTGATGATTTACGAGAGTTATCTCAACTCAAACGATATCGGATACGTTGAAGGCCGTCAAGGGGAGCAGAACGTATCGTATGTGTGACAGCTTCTATTCGTGGATCGCTCGGATTCATTAATTTGATAAAAAGTAATGCGAACAATTGATTGATTTGAAAATATACCATGTAGTATAGTATAGAACATTCAGTTGTCCTTCATCTTCTATATGACTTCTCACACTTCCCCAATTCCTTCCAAAAATACTGTCTTGACACAAATCAGCCAATTGTATAAACATCACTGTGTTACGAAAAAAATGAGATGCAATTCGTACCAATATCGTATTGATGAGACGCAAATCATGGAATCCTACCAGGAATCAGGCCAGACTAAACAAATGACGAAAGATAGTCTGAAACCTGCACCGGGATGTGGCGAACAGTTCAGTTCGCCCAGAGCACTTCGCGAGAGCACTTGCTAATGATCCATATTATATACATGCATTTATATTGTTTTCTTTTATCTGAACACCAAATGTATTATTAATATTCAGTCTACTACAATATACCAACCGAATTCATTATTTAAAAAAAAAATGTGTATTTGAATTCCAACGATTGACTCCCACTTGCCTTAAACTATATTCTACAACTGCATAAATCTAACTTTACGTAAGTTCTGAAAATAAGCGAATAGAAAATTTCAACTCAATTGGCTATTAGCAGTACAGAATTCATACGAAATTTCCAAAGCTGAAAGGAAAATTTGTGTGACTCTTGCCTCTCGTCCATAGAATTAAAAATAGTGGATTATGTTTCCCAATCGGATTTCGGCCAATCAGAGCACAGTATTTGAGGCTACACTGATAGAAAAAATTATTCTTATTGAGATATTTCCTTCTTGGAATAAGTATTATATACTTGAACCAATTTCAAATAAATAAGACCTTCCGACGAATGTCAATTATTTCTTCTTGAGATACATTTACTTGAATCAAATAAAATAGTCCTTGGCGTCAAGTCACATGTATTCGTCACAAAAACGTAAAAGTTCTACTTTTTTCATCTAATATAATCTCCAGTCGAAAAATTTTCGACTTTCATGAATTGATAAAAATTCGTACCCAGGAGATGATTACATTGAGGAATGAATTGAATGTTGTGTTCGCGAACGAAGCTGATGTTTAAATTGCTCTTTCCGTACATCACATTGAATGAAATTTGTGATATCCAAGTTTGTGTTGAATTGCCGTAATCTGTGATTCTGTTATTGCAAACTAATGCGATTTTTTTTTAGTCAAGAAAGATAAACTTTGTTCAAGTCAAAGACATCTTACTACAATCTCAAAGCTTTTTCCGCGCAATAATATTCATCCTGATTCGACATACGAAATGCTGACTTCAATTATAATTTACTTGGAACAACGTATGATCGTGTTGATTGAGATAACAACGTATTTAGTCATGGGAATAATTTCGATTTTTGAGTAAACCAACGAATTTCTGGAGTTAGCAAACTTTTGGCTAGAAAGAAATCAAATACTCTCATTATTGCGACAAATAAAAAGAACTTTAATTCTAGAGTTCTAGAATTCTAAAGTTCGATTTCTCCCAATCTAACGTATCCCAAGAAGAGAGAACTGGTATTCACTATGAAATTATGTTTATTTGAAAATTGAAAACCAATTGATACTTAGTTCAAATAAAATTCTTTTGATAAAATTAATTTTATTTGTCAGTATACCCGATAATTTTATTTCGGGAATTTTTTCCATCCAAATTTCAGCCAATAGGACTGCACTAACGACTGTTATTTTCCAGGTTATTTTATATAGTCAATACGGTATTCAACTGATAATTTTGATAATTCAACTGGTAATTTTTCACGTTGCCTTCATGTCTATGAAAAACAAAAGATTTACCGGTCGATTGAACCCTTCGTTGGAACTGACAGATGGAATTTGTCTCATAGTGCAATCCTCTTGGCCGAAATTTGGATGGAAAAATTCCCCTTTAAATGCCACTCGAGCGTCAACATTAATCAGGTATTTCCCTCAAGGTTCCCTGCATACAAACGAACTCGTCAAGTTTTTCAGGAAAAACTTGACTCCTTCGTTTGTTTGCAACGAACCTATCGGGAAATACCTGATAATTTTGAAGCTCTTGTGGTATTACTTACGGATATTTCCTCCTAGCTTTTGGAGATTTCGCTATAGTTCTTCATTTTTGCGGCTCATTTCAGAACGAATCTTATATTCAACACTCTACAGAAATCGGGTCATTCTATTAACATAATTTGTTCAAATTTTCCCTAATTCACTTCCTGATGTTGTCCACTGTACTCTGATTGACCGAAATCCAATTGAGAAAAATAATCCGACAAATACCCCTCGAGCTTCAAAATTAATCGCGTATTTTCCTCAAGCTTCCTTGCAAACAAACGATCGTGCCAAGTTTTACCGAAACATCCCTCGGGCAAGCGTACGGGATTTTTTAACCTGCAAAACTTGACACCCTCATTTATTTGCAAATGCCTCAGCCTTTTTGCCGAGTATCTTGTACGGAGAGTATGAAACGAAAATAGTACGTTTCGTCGTTAGGCTCGAAAACCGCGATTTAACCGAGTGAAGCGAGGAGAAAAAATATTGTTCGACACTAGGCCGTGGAAACTTTTCTACCTCATATGATTACAGAACTCGCCTTCGGCTCTCCTGTAACTTCATGTACTCGAAATGTACTAATTTCGCCAGAAAAGTTCCTCACGTGCGTAACTGGGAGACCCGGGTTCAAATCCCGGCTGGGCGGATCGGGATTTTTTCTCTCTAAATTTTAGTCGAAATAGATAACCGATAGTACATTTCGACACTAGGCCGTGAGGAACTTTTCTGGCAAATATGAGATTACCGGACGAGCCGAAGGCGAGTTCTGTAATCATATGAGGTAGAAAAGTTCCCACGGCCGCGTGTCGAACAATATTCTTTGTCAATAGGCCCGAAAAGCGCGATTTAACCGAGCGAAACGAGGTTAAAATCGCGGTGTATCGGGCCTAGTGACGAAAACATTTAAACCAGAAACTGGGGATATCACTCGGCTCGGATTCAGGCATTGTGTCTTGTATAACGACTGGACTGTACTCCGTGCATTCATACCGAAAAACGGTATGGATTTGTTTTCACTCCTTTTGGTGTGGACTCAGAATCGAAATTCACTCAGAATTTTGTACTGTACACCTCGCTGTACACAGTGGACTCTCCAACATGGAATAACGTTCGAAAAATTGAATTTCCACAAGGAATATTCTCCCGCCAACCCTCCACACCCGCGCCCCCGTGAAAATATTCCTTCCTGTAGAATCCCAGTATTCCTTATTTGGAAAATATTCCAAGCGAGAATATTCTATCTTGTATATTTTACTATATGTACACTGAGAGAACAAACTACTTTTGACAAAGAAGGTTACTTCATATAAGACAGTATTCTCTTGTCAATTTAAAAAATCGTGAATTCTCCTGGTAAATAATTTCGTTCTCAGACGTTCTCTTGTCTCGACAGAATGTTAAAGTGTTCTCAAGAGTAGAAATGATGTTCTTCCCATAAATTCATGAAGATTGCATTATATCTGGAATTTTTTTACATCAGGACTTACATAAAATTTTGCATGAAGAGCACAACCCTTAAGATCAATTTTCTAAATACTTGCATTGATAATAAAAGTGTTTGTCATGCCGAGGAGCTACTCACTCCATAATTGAGTGACACCATGATTTCGAATTGAAGTAGATTTCGGGTGATTTCAGTGATTTCGGAAAAAATGATTTCGCTGATTTGGAGCGTCACGGGAGGTGATTCCATGATTTCGAATGATTTCATTAATTGGAAATCAGTGATTTTAGAAAAATAAAGTTAATAAATAATCGATGTGGGGCAAAACGGGTTGCGTCAATTATGAAAATCAAAACTAGCAATAATAACTGGCAAATAATAACGAAGTCGTTTCATTTCACTCCACCAATCTTGAGCTAATGACGATGAAAAGCGGTCCATTTTACCGTTTCATTATGACAGTGAGTACGGCATTTTATTATTATTGTTAACAGGCGTGTCAATTTTAAAATCACGAATTACTTGCACGGTTCGTACTACGCCAGTGCGCTACCGATTTCGGTGATTTCATTGATTTCAGACGATTTCACGTGTTTTCAGAGACGATTTCGGAGACCTGAAATCCGTTGATTTCAGTGATTTCGGGGATTTCACGTGATTTTAGAGTAATTTCAGAATGATTTTATGTTAGAGTGGCACCGTGATTTCGGGTGTAAGTAGTAGTAGTATCGAAACGAGAATTCCTCAGTTGGAGATGAGTGATCAGATCGGCAAACTGGGAATTTTCATTATCTTTCAAATTCTAGACATAACGCCAACTATATGAATTTATGGGAAGACTTATGCTAACACTTCAAAATTATCTCGGGACAAGAGAATCTCATCCTGTAGAAAGACTTCTGTCTCTCATTCTGAGCACAAGATTATTTACCAGGAGATTTCACGATTCTAGAAATTGACAAGAGAATATTTTCTTGTGCCACGGAAGTCATCTTTGTCAAAAGTAATTTTTTCTTTCAATGCACTTGTCAGCGAATCTCAATGAGTCCCTATCACTGTAATCCCGAACTTTTTCACCCCCTTCCCCTCAATTCTCCGAAATCCCACTGACTATCCGAATCCGATAAGAACCCCAGCTATTCAGTCACGCTTCCGTGAGAGCACCGGCATAACCGGTCTCCGAAAGCCACAAGTCGGCATGAGTAACCCACTATGAAACTTTTACCGGTATACATCCAGTGACGTAGTTTCCTCCTCCAAGCCAGCATTCACGAACCCCACCCTCTTCAACATCGTCTGCTAGCTGAGCGTGCTGCACACACCAAGAAGCAGTGAGCATTCTACCGCGTAATGGTGAACAACTCTTTGACTAAAACCACAGTGAACCCATTCACCTCCCCACGCGTGTAAAAATAATCCAAATATTTGTGTAATGACTGCCTGAACATGTGGATGTTTTCATAGAATTTTAGTGCAAGTGAAGTGCGGGAAGATGAATTCTGTACTGAAAAGTCTCCCCATTTTCCTCGTTTTATCTCAGTGCACAGGTGAGTCTTATGTTTTTTTTATTAAAACAAGTCAGAAGTTTGAGGTGCTGTCAATCTACTGCAACCGTGGAAGGTATCACGTGGTATTTCATTGAATCACTATCTCGTCGCTCTCACCTGTGGAGTGGGGCCTCATTGGTAGACCCGTCCCTCCGCTGGCCTTGCCAGAAATGAGCGCGGAGTACACATAACACGCACGTTTACTCATCTGGGAATTCTCGCGGCGATCGCATCGCCCTTTGATTTTTTTTCACGCCAAGTGTTTAAACATCGTAAGCACAACATACGATGACTCAGAGTTTTAAATATCTGTTCGATAGAAGATCTGCTTCGTTGTGAAGATCATGGCGATTTACGGAGAAGGAAGGCATCGGTAGAATTGCAGATAATTAAAATGTCATTTGCGGGCAGATCGGAGTTTCCCAATGAGTGCTGCAAGACATTTTGTACGACTTTTTAACGCTTATTAGGCACACTTTTCAGTTCAGTAGATTTCGAAATGGATAAGGTGCGTAGAGCGATAATTGTTGGGTCGAGAATGTAGTACGTCTGGAATTACAAGTACGAAAATTTTTGTATTAAGGATGAAGTGTTCATTTAAGAGTATTTTATTTCTGCGTCAGAAATCCTTATTTTTGGATTAACGGAAAATTATCTTGAGACAATACGAGTGCAGTTTCCATGCTATAGTCTTGAGAATTTGTTTGATAATTATTTCACATATCAATTGATAACTTTGTAATATTAGATTGTTTTTGCCATTGAATTGTCGGCATTGAGAAATCGCGAAAATGACCATAAATTCCAGTTATTTTCATTGACATATCAAGTTAAATGTTTATTTTAATTGAATTTATGGAAAAAATCATCTAAATTAAATTAGATAACCCAGTAGTTTTTTCCAAATATTTCGATCTCGAAAAATAAATAAAAAAAATTGGTTGAAACTCTAAAAAAAATTTGACTTTTCTCGATGGAATCGTTTTGAATATGAATGAATCTATTACGAATGTATACAAACGATTTATTATTGACAAAACTGATCGTTCAGGCATTATCCTTGGAATAGTTCTCAATGTTCAATATTAGGAATTTTTCGAATTTTTCAATGAATCATCACTGAAAAATAGATTTCTTTTCTTCCTGATTTATCAAATGTTTTCCAATGCTTAAACATTAGGAAATCCAAATTAAACTTAAAACAAGCAAAACATTAGAAATATTCCAAAATTTGATGTCTGACTACAAGTGTAAAGAAGGAATTCAATAATATAAGAAAAGAAATTAAAGTACTTGGATATCTTCAAGTCGCTAATTTATTCATTCATCGACTCAAAAATCCTAGAAACAATATAAAATTCTTGATCAATGAATATTTTTCCTTCTCTGTATAGAACTTGTTTGTTAAAACATCTATAAAATTCTGAGAATGTATCATAATTATCGATCGATGTTATTTTCCGTTTAATCTAGATGGTTGCAAATGTCTATAAACTTGAGATGAAAAAACTCTATCATTTTCGTCTAAAAACTCCCTCGCACATCTACACATTCATTCCAAGATCACGGGAGTATGCGGTCGAATACATGTCTTCAAGCATCATTGAACGGGTTCGATGCGAGTCACGTTATGCTATTACTCAGCTTCAGCAGAAGGCACCATTACCGATGACGACTCACCTCTTATTTTTAAAAAATTCATAAAAGAAAAATATCAATGGACTAACGTGTGTTTGAGGTGATCAAATCGTTTCACTGGAAATCGCTTTATTGTAATCATTGACAGTAGATACTGATTTCATATCGAGTTATTGTTGGTTGAGGCCTAGATTTTTATATAAAAGTCTAGGGAATTTTGAAAATTATCTCGGAGGCGGAGATCGAAGAGTAGAAATCACCGCTAGACACGGATGAAAAAATTTAATAGCAAACATAGCCAATTTGTTAGAAAATTCTATTGGATTTCTATTGAACTTTCTGTTAGTTTTTGACCTAGTCTATTGACATGTTCAAGCGAAAAATTCAATAGAAAAAGTCAATATATATTCTATATAATTTCCTTGACTCAAATTTTCTAATGTTTTTTCATTTCATTTTTCTTTTCTTCTCGTCAATAAAATCAAACAAAAAAAAAGAAAATTTAAGCCAAAGAAATTCTACAGAAAATATCTCAATATAGACTAAGCTATATAGAAGAATCAAATTCTATTGGCCTTTTCTATGGAATATGTTCTATTTAAAATTTCCATAGAATCGACCAAAAATTAATAGAAAGTTCAATAGAAGCATAAAAAACGTCAACACATGTGGATTGTATTAAAAAATAAGAACATAAATAGAAAAAAATATGAGGAGAAAACTTAACCCTTGTATTCGAAAACAGTGATTATAACTGGTAAACAACTTATGTACTCGGTTGCTATGTTCAAAACCATGTAAATGATTGTCTGACTCCAATCTCCGTTGTAAACAGCTATGTAAGCTAAAACAATGAATAAATGAATGAGATAAATTCACTTATTGAATGAAAGTTCAATAGAATTCCAATCGAATTTTCTAACGAATTCGCTAGGTTTTTCTATTAAATTGTTGCGTGCGTGGAGTCCCGCCCATCTATTGTGACAAAGTGCAATGCAGTCAGCAGACTGAAACAGGCTATCTGTAAACAGGATACGTAACCCTGATTCTACTGCCGAAATCTCGAGGGGTATCTCCTCTCCGCCCTTCATAAATTTATCTCCTGTTGCACTGCAGTGTTTCCAAATAATCAACTGTTGTATCAAAAACTTTATTATCATGTTAAGCCCTTGGTACGATATGCCAACATGTAAACTCCCCCTGGTGAAACAGTCCGATTATTTCCGACTGGATGATAAAAAATGAATCGGCGTTAATGATGTTTCTATCTTTGCCCGTTAAATTCCGATTGGCTGGTAGGTAGAGTTTGGAGTTTGAGAAAATTATGAGAATTAGTGGTAACAAGGGTATGTGGCCGTTATCGTCCGACTACTTTCTAAACAAGTGGTTGATAGATTCCATATATTATGCACATAAATATTTAAATGAGCAATAAATATTAAAGATTTACGTGAGCAATATGAGATCTATCAACCACTTTTTTGGAAAGTAATCGGACGATAACGGCCACATACCCTTGATCCTATTAATTCTCATAATTTTCTCAAACTCCAAACTCTATCTACCAGCCAATCGCAATTTAACGGGCAAAGACAGAAACATCATTAACGCCGATTCATTTTTTATCACCCAGTTGGAAATAATCGGACTGTTTTACCAGGGCGATTCACTGTCACCAGCGAGGTCGATACACGTGCCGTCAAAAGTGCTTGACATGATTTTTTCTCTCTCTAGTGCAGGAGTATTGTTAGCTATAAATCTAGCTAGTGTTTAAACTCGATAGTATGAACGGGTGGATGGAGAACAGTTTGATAAGGGCTTTATCGCGAGAGGAAAGAAAGGACTTCCTCTGAGAATCGTAGCTGCGCAGAACGGCAATGTAGGAATTTCAAGGGAGACTTTTATCTATATAAATGATAAATCATGCTTTGATAGAATATTCTGTTAATGTGAAAAATCAGAGCCGATGGTCTAGATTCTAGATTCTAAAATTTTCTAAAATTAAAGGGAGACCGCGGCGAAATTTGAAAGTTGTAGGGGGTTGTCTTTATCATACAGATGGCTTTGGTACTTATTTTTTACTAGCTGTGTGGCCCGACTTCGCCCGGGCAGAATAGAAGAAAATTGAATAGGTATCAAGATTTTTGATAATTCCTGCAATTTAAAAAAAAAACACCTCAATGCTAGAGACTTTTCTGGAGCACCCGAGAATTTTCTCATTTCTTTGGAAAACCCTTAAATTTTCTAGACTTCTCGGGTGTTCTAGAAAAGTGGAAAACATTTTTTTTTCTATTTTCCGGCCCTTTCTGCCCTCTGATTGGCTAATCGGCCCTATCCAACCCTATGCATGCGGCTGTGGATTCTACACTGCACCGCATTCGCACTCCTATAGAACATAGGAGTAGCATGGGAAACCACAGAAAACGCATGCCGGTACAGGCGGTCACTATATTAGCGACCTCCCGCTCGCCGGAGCCTCCGGTTGAAAAACTCGGTTCCACGGGGAATCGAACTCACAACCTTTCGCACACTAGGCTTGCACCTAGCCGCTTCGGCCACCGACGTCGGTGGAAAACATATTGAGGTGTTCTTTTTAATTGCAGGAATTCTCAAAAATCCTGGTATTCAATTTTCTCTTCTTCTGCTCACACACCTAGTCAATCAGAATTTAAAATTGAATTGCTTAATTAGAACAATAAAAAAATTAATTAGAAAACCCAAGAATATTCTCGAATTTTTTCGAAAACCGGAGAATTCCTTCCAATTATTCAGAAAACCGGAGAATTTTTTCTATAAAACCTGAGAATCCCTCAAACTGTGTAGAAATCTCAAAAATAGTCTAGAAAACTCTAGAAGAATATTCTAGAATTTTCCAGAAAATATTCTAGAATTTTCGAGAAGAATATTCTAGAATTTTCCAGAAAGTTCTACAATTTTCTAGACCTTTCTATGGTGCATACTAAACTATGCACAGTAGCGCAATAATTAATAGCCTAAAGCCGATTGGGAACCCTAAACTATATAACAGTAAAAATACCATTGAAATCCATTCAGTCGTTTTTGCGTGAATCACAGTCAAAGAATGAGCATCAGATTTATTATATTTTAGATACTTGAAAAATGAGCAAAAATAAAGTTTCATTTTTTACCAATGACGGTGTGTCATACAGACATAAAATTTTTAAAATAGTCCCCTTACCAGGATTTTTGTTGGATTGACTTGAGTTTTGATTTCCACACACATAATATATTGGCGAAAAAAAATGCGATTTTTTTTTTAATTCCAATTTTTCGATTTTTTTTTCTCAGAATTGGTAGATACAATCGTATTTTATTATGATGCAAATTGGAGGCTATGAACACACCTATGAACTACAATTTATTTTTATTTTTTGGACTATTAGTGTGGCAGTTTTGTAAAATGATGAATGATCAAAAACATTAAACAAAAAAATAGTAGTTTACTTGTATGTGTTATGGCCTTCATTTTGCATCATACTACAATATTATTATCTTTACCAATTCGGAGCAAAAAAATCTAAAAATTGAAGTTGTTAAAACAGCTCACATATTATTTTTCGTCACTATATTATGAATGTGGTAACTAAAATTCAACTCAATGCATTAAAAATCTATAGGGGACTATTTTGAAGATTTGATGCCTGTACAGCCACATGCTGTCAATGAAAAAAATTAAAAATCAATTTTTTTTCTTATCCTCTGATAGATCAAACCCAGCGAAGAAAGCGAGAAACTCTGGGAAATTTCTATGAACCCAAAGTTAACTCTGGGTTTGATTCATCAGGGTTCTGATTATTAAAATTAATTACTAAATTCATCAGCATGCTAGCATGGTCAATCGCCTGGAATGTTCAAATTTCATCGATCGATCTTGCGATCTTTCCTTAATACTCCGTCGTATTTTTAAATTACACTGCCGTAAAGCCTCAGAAAAATTTATTTAAATATGTTTTCAAACAAGTCTGGTTTGAATCGTAAAAATTGCACATAAGACATTCCCAAGAATAAGAAATCGAGTTCGTGATGAACATTTAAAGTGTCAAATGAAAAATTTTTATCGCAAAAATATATTGAGTGTGACGAGGCATATTCATTTATTTTTTATTATTTTTCTACATATTTTTTCCCACTACACACTGCCCCCTAAAATGTAAATCCCGCCACCGTTGGATACTCCTTCCCTCACTTTTCCCCTCATCGCCCCTCTACCCCTGCCCCTGGACATCACGAAGACATCAGCCGAAGGAAGACATCAGTTCCGGCGCCACCCGATCAATTGGAGAAGCCGACGCCTCCTGGAAATTCCCCATACTGGACCCCCGAATATTCAACACCTGCAATAATCCCCAGCGAGACATCCCTGGATTGTGGTCATCGTCACCACTCATCCGTGCTGATTGGCCCCGATTGCTCCCGAATTAAAACCCGAAGGACATCGACACCTGACGAACCCCCACGAATCGCGAAGGAAAAGAAGAGACCGTCACTCGTGCATTAGCTGCCCCGTGAGTCGCCACGTGCCCCGAAAGTAGTAATTGTGAATACAGTGAAATTCGCCCGGAAGTTATTTGGCGGATAAAAAGAGGACTTTTGATACATTGAGCTCATCCCAGCTCTAGTATTGGTGCCCAGGAAACCCCGAGGTGGAAAGGAGGCTCTCCAGGAAAACGCCCTGGTATTTTGAAGG
>NW_021680677.1:9840-30589 GCF_001412515.2 Diachasma alloeum | reverse complement strand
TGGTGCCCAGGAAACCCCGAGGTGGAAAGGAGGCTCTCCAGGAAAACGCCCTGGTATTTTGAAGGAGTGCAAGGCGCCGGTGGGATTCCACGTGTTCGCCAGAGTGAAGTCCCATCGTGAGTACGAGTTACCCCCCTCATTTTCCCTCTTGTCCCCACAATATTACCCTTCATACCCCCCAACGGTGAGCCTACACTCTTTGTTTCTTCCCCATTTAGTTATTCTTTTTATATTTAGTTGCATTCCCTCGACACGACTAGCTTCTCCCCTTTTTCTGCATTAGAGTCACTCCCCTTTTTACGTGTACAAAAGTTGCCTGGCCTTACCCATAACCCTAGATCCAAGTAAAAGGCATTTCTAACGTCTTACGACGATCTAATATGTAAATTAATAGAAATATAGATATTTAGTTAATTTTACCCCTCATTTGTCCTCATTATTTAATCGGCCTAAATCCCCTTTTTAGGAAATAATATTAATGAAATATTGAAAGGTCACATGAGTCGTTCCAAAAAATTGTAGTCTTTTGTCAAAGTAAAGAATTTCATTTCTAGCACTCCCTATTCGTTATTCTATACTACCATGCGTATTTTTTTGATACTCGTAGTCTTTATTTTGAACCTCGTGACCCTTACTCTGACCCTCATGACCCTTATTCTGACCCTTATGACCATTATTTTGACCCCCGCGACCCGTATTTTGACCCGAGCGACTCTTTATTTTGGAGTCTTAATTTCAAGTACCAAATTTTCATCACCAGAAGTCGCTTTGGATTTTTATAATATAAAGAGTTAAAATATATTCGAAGTTGTGATTTAGAATTGTTGAATATTTTCATTAAAGGAACACATTCAAAATATCCTTGATGCGAGAATATTAGAGAATCTTTTCTATTATGAGAAAAGTCCCCTTTCGCATGAATTTAGAAAATGCCAATTCAGTATAATATTTTTACTTCAGGAATGTATCCCCTAATGCATATTATAAATGTATGTTTTTAGGAATTATTGAAGTGTTCAATGCAAAGCCTGAGATAGAACCTAATGTCGAAGAACTGCAGATTGATGAGGGTCAACCACTGAACATCACGTGCACTAGTAATTCTCAGGAGATAGAATTCTATTATCCTGTGGAATCTAATGAAGTAAGTAAAAGAGAATTCAAGCTGTGCAGGAAATAAGAACACACAAAAAATTCAATAGAAAACTTAACGCATTTGTATGGAAAATTCTATTGGCTTTCTATGAGAGTTCCATTCAAATTCTGATAGAATCCTATTAAAAATTTCGCAATTTCATACGATTTCAAATAATCCTATGAAATATTTCGCAATAATGCCGTGCGTTTTTCAACTCAGAACTTGGATTGAAAAAGCAAATAGGTTTTGAATAAATATTTTTCCCTCGTATACCCTTTTGGGTCTTTCCGATTTGATCCCTTCCCATCCCTCAACTCCCTGTTATCGCCTGTACTGAGAATCGAAGCAACCTAGCCCTGATGATGCAGACTGAAATGTTTGCGAAACGTCGGCAAGAAGCTGAATCTAGACACGGCATCCATGCAGAAGCCATAATAAATAATAATGTTGGCCGCGAAAGCCTCAAAACTGAAATTTTTAAGAATTTTTTAATCACACTTTTACGATGAACTACTAATCACTTGCACCAATCTCCTCAATTGAAAATTATACTGTCCATCAACCGTCACTTTTTTCGGGGGCACAAAAAAGGAAGAAAGAGCGATTTTCCTGTTTTCAATTCTCGACAGAAGTGATAGCTGATCGCCAGTACAATTATCAATGGAGGATCAATTATCAATAAAGGATCAATTATTAATGGAGGATCCATTATCAATTGGCGTAAGTGATTAGTAATTCATCGTAAAACTGTGATCGAAAAATTCTTAAAAATGGTACAAATTTTTTCAAAGAGCCTTTTTTCATACAACCGTTTTATTGCGCTGTGCCAAAGAATTTATTCTTTGGTCTTTCCTCCCCCATGGTGACGACTCACAGGCCGCCATGGTAATTATATAATATTCCTGTCTCCTCTATTGAAATAATTCCTCAATATTAATTACAAACGCTGTTTCAAAATGTCCAGGATTTTTTTCTACTTTTCTTTAATACTAAATTCAGAATTTTCGTGTGTCCTTGAGTGACGGGGCATCGAGTTGAAAATAGATAACGTTTGGCAGATAATGGAGCCGAGCCTGAAGAACAAAATAAATACAGCAAAGAAAATTAGAAAATTCATTTTTCCATAAAAATAAACCCAAGAGAATAAATTATATCGAAAAATCAGAGCCTGTTGACTTTCATCTGCCAAATATATGACAACAAATCGCGTGGACAGTCGCGAAATTGTCAATAGAATAAAATTCAGAATTGCATTTCGATGGGATTCTATCCGAATTGGAAAAAAATTCATCCAAAGTTTCATTAGAAATTCAATTGAATTTTTTAGTTCCTGGAGAAAAAAATTAACGAAAAATTGCAAGAAAAATACAGCAAACCTTGATTCGTTTTTCTTCTACTTCTTCTACCTAGATTGTACAATAATTTATCGTCTGATTTTTATCTCCATGGGTAAGTGTTAGCTTTTTATATTGAGTTCTCATACGTGAATATTGAAACAAAATCCTTTATCCATAGATAACGACATCTGCAGTGGACATAAACTCTTGGGAGATCGACGGTAAACATTACGCTACTTTACGAAAACCAGAAACGATATATGGAGACACCGGTTATTATGGTTGCGCCGACGTTGGGGTCTTTGTCGACCAAAATGTCCACGACCAGCCCAACGTCAGATGGATCTACGTTTATGTGAGATGTATGGAATCTTCACCAAATTCTCTCTGCAAAATTTTGTGCAAGTGTGATAACATCATGATCTGAGTGTTTCTTTTTCAGCTACTGCAAATTTGTTCGTATCAAGTCCAGATGTCGAAGCCATACACAGCAAGAGCGGGGTCTCAGTGATCATTCCATGTCGGCCAACTTCTCCAGATTACCACGTTATTCTTGAGAAAAATACTGATGAGGTAAAACTCAATTTTTTCATCATTGATGTTGAATATAATCCTCTGTTCTTGTTACTAACAGTTAATTGAATTTTCAGGAACTTGAAATCGGGGAAAAAATTTCATTTGACCCGAGAGTAGGATTCACACTACATCATGCTGCTATACCAGATAGTGGCTGGTATGTGTGCAAAATAAAAGTGGATAACGACGAACCTGCAGGGCTGACGTATATCCTGGAAGTCAACAGTGCGTTCTTAAATAATAGAAAAAATAAAATTTTTAGTATACTTGAAACATTCATGGCTAACGCATAATACGAAAAAGTAAAGAATGAGGAATAAGTTTGTGCAGAATTACAAAACTCGCTGTTTCTTATTCCTTCTGGCTATTCGTGATATTTTTATATACTTTGTAAAAAAAAGTAATCATTCAAGTACGTTTTTGACACCATCAATTCAAATTTCGTGTTTGCTGTGAGTAAAAAGTGAATTATTTGAAGGATAAATGTTTCAAGTCGTTATCTAATTGATTCAAATTGTAACAACGGATTGATATTTGGTTCAAGTCGAACTGAATCTAGTGTTCTTGAATAAAATCGGACCCAACTTTAATTTGCGGAGATAAAAAACAGATTTCTATGATCAACCCCATTCTTGTTACAATCTTTTCCTCAATTGAACGCCGAAAAGACTTGAAAAATTGAAGCAACTTGAAAGATTCTTAAAATGAGAATAGATAATTTTCAAAACAATACATTTGTCATTTTGTTATAATCAATAATCAAGATTTAGTTGATCAAAACAAATTTTCACAATCTTGATCATCAATTGTCACAATCCGGATGAGTTATTCAGTAGTAATACCCCGAGAGCTTCAAAATGATCGGGTATTTCCCGATAGCTTCGTTGCAAACAAACGAGAGTGTCAAGTTTGCAGGGAAGGTTGAGGGAAATACCCGATGCATTTACAAGCTCGATTTGGAGGAGTGTTTCCTTCATCGGAATTTCGGTCACTGGAGGGCAGCATTTGATGTCAATGTGGTACAACGAAAACAATACTTTGGAGAGATGGTCTCGGTCTCAATGAATATGGAAATCTTTGGTCTCGTCTTAATCTCGAAGCACGCAGTATCGACTCCTCTCGTAATGATGCGTTTTTTATATCTAGAAAACGGAGACGAGACAAACCGCGACAAGAACCGAGATTTTACATTAAAAAATACGAAAAACTTGAGCCCGAGATGAGATAAATTGACTCGGAGCCATCACGGGAGGAGCCGATGCTGCGTATTTTGAGACTGAGACGAGACCGAAAATTTCCTTGTTCACTGAGACCGAGACAATCCCTCCATCGTATTGGCTCGTGATGTCTCCCCGTCTAGAAATTCAAGTGGGGACGCGGCTGAACCTCCGCTCACGCGTTTGAACCGATCGCTGAGCCCCGGCTTGACTGTATAGCAAGCGGAGATTGAGCGAAGGGATTTCTACACGGGTCGTGAAATCTCTTGCGGCATCACTAGTCAAAATAAAAATGATTGGGTAGTGAAATAAAAAACTCTGGAGGATACAATAAAAAAAACCCTGGAGTTCTTAAAATAAAAATCTTGAGGTTCTTAAATTAACGTCCAACCCCTTCGCCGCTCCGTCACAAAACGTTAAAAATTACAGAACCTTCTCCCCTCCCCAGTCACGTGATGTTTGCATCCCCGAAAGGTTCTGGATTCCAGTAACATTGTTGTGACCTTCAGTATCGTGATACTGGAAACCAGAAACTTTTTGCTTCCGAACTGAAGTTTTGTGAACTTTCAAATTTGAGTTTTAGATTTTTCATGTTATATCGACTCATTATGATTCAAAAAATCCGATAATGCAATTCTTAGACCGGGCCTGTGTGTATATGACAAATTCTTCGTTAATTGTTTGCTAATGAATCGATGGAATTGAATCATTTTTCAAGGATTCTTAGACCTCTAGTATGTTTTACTAATATTCGTCAAATTTTTGATCCCCTGAAGATGTTCCGGATCTTGTTCCTCCCCTCATAGACGAATCTGCACTGCGACACGTCACACTCGGTCAAACACTTCGAGTTAACTGCAGCATTGAGATGAGGAGCACTGACATCTCTTATTCGTTAAATTGGACTATACCAAATCACGTATGTAAAATGCTTCCATGATCAAGAAATTCCCCAATTATGCAATCATGGGGGCGAGTAAAACATCCTTGAATGACTTTTCAATTTTTCTCGCCACAGAGTTCCCGATTCAAAATAAAGTCCTACGTAGAGAATCTGAGTGCGTCGATGGTGAGGACAATTAGCGAGCTGCAAATTGCAGATATTCACAATGAGGATGCTGGAGTGTACAGTTGTACATTACTGACTCACCATGGTACTCCGTCAACGAATACTACTCTGAAGATTCATGGTTTGTATTCATTTCTTATCAAAGCCGAAAAATCGACCTGAATCAAGCTGAAGTTGACCTGAATCAAGTCAAAAAATGGACTTGAATCAGACCGATATGCCGGTTTGCACGAGGGGCTATTCACTCCATAATTGAGTGACACCATGATTTCGAAATGAAGTCGATTTCGGGTGATTTCAGTCGTCATTTTAGTGATTTCGAAAAAAATGATTTCGGTGATTTCGAGCGTCACGCGAAGTGATTTCATGCTTTCGAATGATTTCATTAAGTGATTTCAGAAAAATAAAGTTGATAAATAGTAGTAGGTGGAGCAAAACGAGTTGTGTCAAATTATGAAAATCAGAACCGGCAATAATAACTGGCAAATAATAACGAACTCGTTTGATTCCACTCCGCCAATTTTGAGCTAATGACGATGAAAAGCGGTCCATTTTACCATTTTACTATGGCAGTGAATACGGCATTTTACTATCATTGTTGGCAGGCGTGTCAATTTCAACATCACGAATGACTTGCACTAGTGTGTCACTGATTTTGGTCATTTCATTGATTTCACATGATTTCATGTGATTTCCGAGATGATTTTAAAAATGATTTCGTAGAACTGAAATCATTTGATTTCGGTGATTTTACGTGATTTGGGAGTAATATCGGAATGACCCGAGTGGAAATTGCTTCAGGCCCACCTGAAGCACGATCAGAACTTGATCAGGTTTTTGTAAGGTTCGACTGATCCGGTGATTCCTGATGAGAACCTGACCAAGTTCTGATCCAGCAGATCGGATCCGAAAAACTACAGGCGGGTTCAGATCAAGTTCTGATCAGGTAGACATGATCAGATGATGCCTGATGAGAACCTGACCAAGTTTTGATCCAGTAGATCGGATCCGAAAAAATGCAGGATGATTCAGATCAAGTTCTGATCAGATAGGCACGATCTCACCCTGAGATCGGCTGCCTGACCTCAATTCGATCAAATTCGGATTTGATGTCTTTGATCGGCATTTGAACGGGGTCAATTGAAGAGAAAATGATCAGATTCAGATCCGGTCCACCTGACATTAATTTTAATAAGTTTTTCGGATAATTTAATTAACTATTATTATACTATTCAAATTAAGTTTCATCAACCATAATCAATAATTATTTTCCATCTTTAAAAAGGATCATTATACTATAGTTGAAATAAATTAAATTAAATTCATTTAATTTAATGAATTCAATTGAATTAATCAATTTAATTAACAGCCAGCCTTTCTCAAATGTACAGAAGGGAGGGATGATGATGCCGTAAATACGTATTAGAGGAGTATCAAACTTACACGCACATAATCTTGAGAAAAAAATCACCAAATGTCTATTTATTTATTAGTGTTATTGTTATTATCATTATTATTATTCATTAATAAAATGAATAAAAATTTAATTGAACATATTTTATCTCTGAGAATACACACGCACATCCACGAGATCAGGAATAATCGTAAATTCAACGAATAGCCCGATACAAATCATATAGGCAATATACAGTTTACTCAATAGTAATAGTCCGATAGCGTAGTGGTTAGGGCATAGGATTAGCAATCATAGGGTCCCCGGTTTAATCCCCAGCATCGGTAAAAAAAATAAAAAGCTTTTTTAGAGGTAATAACAGTAGAGATTCATTAAGGGAGGCGGCCTACGGTGAAAGAATTGAATTATCTTTTGTTTTGGATTAATTATCATTGATAATTGTTATTGATACTGGCAGACAGGTCATCCGGTTTTCATACAGTTGACTTGATCAAGTTCGGATCCATTCGTCCTGATCAAAAACGGATTGGTCAGAGGCGTTACATGTCTGATCAAGACCGGATCCGTCAACTTGATCAATACCTGATCAATGATCAGGTCTAACCTGATCCAAACTTGATCAAGACCCGACCGGAATTCCCACTCGGGGATTTCATGCCAGAGTGGCGTCATGATTTCGGGAGTGAGTAGCCCCTCGGGTTTGCATCTGTCCGTGTCCGACTTGATTCATGCCCTCAATTCGACAAGAAATACGTCGATTCCCGGTATGATTCAGTCTGAGTTACACCAGGCTTGACTCAGAACTTTTTTTTGGGTGCAGGTGTGAGTGCGTATGAGAAGTGAATTCGGTCTTCTCACGTTAGATGTAGCGAGCCTCCACAGGGGGAAGGGGGTTACAGCCAGTGTTTTAATTAATCAGGTGATCAATTAATAACCAGCAGGATGGTTTTCCAAATGGATTTTACTTCGTATTCATTGTGCCTGTTAAAACTCAAACTGAACCCAAACTGAAGCTCATTTGGAAAATCTTCCTCCCATTTTTTAATTAGGGGTGGAGGGGGGAGGATTATTGAAGTGGGATTTCATTGATGGGGAAAGAGAAGAGGTTTTGCGAGTTGAAGCCACATTCATTTGGATCTTTATTCATTTAGATCATTTAGATCTTTATTCATTCATTTCAACAGAAAATCTTCATCTAAAGTGGCCATGCGACTAAAAAAAGTCAAATACTGAATTTCTATTGGTTGGCATTCAAATAACGGAATAGTCTATAAAATTTGAAATTTAATGATTTTTTCCGTGAATCGAATTTAATATCATTTTCATAAAAAAGGCTATGGAACTTCATGAAATTAAATTTTTTTTCTATCTCTCCGGCTTTGACCAATGTCGATTTGACTAGAATCAAGCCAAAGAATCGATTTGAATCAAGCCGATGTCGGTTTGAGATATTTCGTCTTCGGATTGTTGTAGTCCGAGTCACTCGACTTGAATTACTTCGAAAATCGACTAGAATTAAGCCGACGTCGACATGAATCAGTACTTTTGCTTGGGTGTAATCGCTCTGATTTTTTATTAGCAATTGAATTATAATTTCTAATGATAACATCAGTGACTCACTCTCATATAGCCTCAGGGGATCTTTGACCGTGAGGCCATTAAGAAATCCTTTCCTATCTATCTGTCTAGTTATTACCATCGTCAATAATAATTTTTACGCCCACCAGATCCCAACTACAAATTCATCAAGCTGACGCCTCAAAAAGAAGATACACATTACGTTTTACCGGAAGGAAGAGAAATCACGTGGGTCGTCAAAGTAGACGCTTATCCCCCGCCAATACTTACATGGTATGAAGGCATTTCGCGATGGAATGTATATTTATATTATTAGAATTATTGTTCTAATTATTACATTCTATTAATCCGATAAAATTTTTCATCTCCGATTTTTATTCTTTGCTATTTTTCAATGTATTCTGACAAAATGTGAGGGTAGAAATTGAATTGATGGGTATTCTTTCATTAGTTGAAAAAATATATCAATTTTAAAACTATCCGGAGACATTGAAAAATTGAAATTTTTATTTTCTTGCTGATCACGTATCTCTGTTCTTTTTTTCACTTTGTTCCATTGAAATTAGATCATAGAAAGAAAACATATTAATATTTTTTCGTTATTTAAAAAAAAAATCATTTTTGAAATTTTTCAGAAAAATAAAAAATCGTTTTCTTTCATTTTCTTGCTGATCACGTATCTCTGTTCTTTTTTTCACTTTGTTCCATTGAAATTAGATCATAGAAAGAAAACATATTAATATTTTTTCGTTATTTAAAAAAAAAATCATTTTTGAAATTTTTCAGAAAAATAAAAAATCGTTTTCTTTCATTTTCTTGCTGATCATCTCTCCCTGCATTTTTCTCATTTCCTCTCAATGAAATCAGATCATGAAAAATGAAATTTTTCGTTTTCATGATCTGATTTCATTGAGAGAAATTATTATATTATACTGATATTATTTAACATAAACATCTCTTCATTTGAAAATGAGAACAACTGCTCCCACAATTTGTATACTACAATGGGAATAGAATCCAATAAATTTAATTTAATCTAACCACAAAGAAAAATTGGAAAGAAAACAATAAAATAAATTAAGATAAGGTAATATAATCTAGTAATGTAATTATTCTAATATTGTTATTATTCTAATAATATAATTATTGTTACGGAGATGATTCGATTGCAGGACTTTCATCGATGCAAACAGGGAATACGAAGTGAACACTTCATCCAGACACAAAATTATGACTTCAAGTGATTCAACGATATTGATGATAAAAGACCTGAAGATCTCGGACATGGGGCACTACGTCTTACGTGCAGTAAACAGTGATGAACACTCATACATCACCAATGTGACACTCAATTTCTCGCTGGAGGTCACATGTAATTAATCTTTATGGGTACAATCGACAGAGCTATTGATAATAAGACAATTAATTGGTTTGCCTTTTTACAGCGAGACCCTACGTCGATGAGTTCCCAATTCAAGTATATTATTTACCCAACACATGGATGAACACTACTTGTCATGCTGCCGCTTACCCGGCGCCGAAGATATTTTGGTCATTTGTGGCGTTCAATACAATGACGGAGATACGTCCGGTCAGTGGCATTCTCATTTTTATAACCCTAGTCTGGTCACCTCCGCGGGGATTCCCCGCCGTGTTATTTAGGCTCTATCATTGCCGAATTCACTCTACACTGCCCGGGCGCGTTTAGCGAGTTTCCGGCAACGTCGCGTGATGGGTAATTTCATTTAACACGGGAAAAAATAATTCTTCTGTTCGAAATAATTTGTTTTCTTCGGGAATTTCGAAAAATATGTAGTTCGGAAAACTACTATAATTCCTCAGACACTTCAATTGACAAAGTAAATTTTTTTAAAAATTTTTCCGTTTAGCCAGTCAATTGTAATCAAAGAAAAATGACGTGCGGTGGAGTTTCCCTCATATGATGACCAATCTACGGCTAACACATTTGATATAATTGTATGCGGTGCAATGGATGCCCTTAATTTTAATCCATCGAGAAAGAGCGCCCGCATATGATCATCAAGAGATGCAAAATTAATCAAGTTTTTCGACATTTCCACACGGCATAATTATATAAATATTTCTAGCTTGATGTTGAAAAAAACGCCACACCGAAAAATTGCAAATATTTTTTTACACAGTACTTTATTTTTAAAAATATAATACGATGCTATGATATATTTATTCAAAATACAATTTGAAAGATAGTATAATAGAGTATTAAGCTTCCGATTCGCATGAGGGATCGGTCATGTCAAACTCTCCAGATGTTTTTTCAATAATTTTTTTTAGTACTTCATTTAAAAATTATTGGACAAATATTCAATTTTTCATCAATTCCATTTTTATTTATTTTTTTATTTATATACGAGATATTCATTCAAAACTGGCCAATAGTCAATATCGACTTGAGCCGTTCTAGCGCTTCGCTACTGGTATGAAAATACTTGGAATCAGTTTCATTCATTTTGGATGATTTCTGTGGGGTCTTAGCTGAAAAGAAACACATGTAAAACGTAGGCAAAATGGAATTTTTAAGGTGTTATTCTGCCTATTATTCACTCCACATGACGGTACATTGGCTGGAAGGATTTTTAAATTGTTCCATGCAAATGGTTAGATCGATCAGTTTTTGAAGATTTGAAAACGACCATCTTGCCCGGCCCTCTCCTATTATCCCACCTATGACCTCAGGGATGACTAATGAATATTCATATTTTCCAGAACGCCACAGAAACATCCAAATTCACCGAGACTTTTTCAACTGTTAGACTGTGGACAAATGCCAGCGGATACCTCAACTGTTCCGCTTGTAACGATCATGGGTGTGATTCTGTGGTGCAAAGAATTTCTGTATCCGGTGAGAGATGTCTCCTGAATACTAAACGCTCCGTAAATGAAACAAAACTTTACCATTCATTATTAAAAATATTATTCTTGGTTCTTCAGAGGTGGAACATGGGTTCGGGATAATTTCTCCGGAGCAGGAGAAAGTCACCATTGGAGATGACGTTGTGCTGAAATGTGTCGCGCCGATTCATAATTATACTGATGATGTCAAATGGTTGTACGAGAATGAGACAGACGTCACCAAGAGCGATCGAATTAGCCTTGATCAGACTCAATCAGAATATACGCATCAGGCGATTCTGCGCATAAATTCAGTGGTCAAAGCGGATGATCAAAATTATATTTGCCAGGCGACAATGCTTCCGGATGTGAGGGTAGATGAATCTTACCATCTTCGAATTTATGGTACTTATATTTACTCAATTATTGAGCCTTTGTTACCCACCTGGTTTTCCAATATTTTCGTTGAACTCTTTCTTCATAGAAGACGAAACAGTAATGAGGAGAAAACAAGGTGCCCAAAAGGAGGAAAGGGTTGAGGAGTAATATTCATCTCGTTTTAGTTTGAATTAATTAAAAAGAGCTGTTTGAATTAATTCAAAGATAAATGCTGAAAATTATTGAGAGAAGGTTCCACTTAGAGTTAACAAACTAATTCATATATTAATTGTTAATAGTTCACTCTTTTGCCAGTGGTACGAATTATAAAAAATCTAAGGGTCAAAATATAAGAGTTAAAACAAGAACCAAAATCGAAGGGTCTAATCTCGAGGGTCAAAATTTAAAGGTCAAAAAAATTCCACACTTTTGAAAATTTCGGTAGAAATTTCCAGTATACATACTGAAAATTCTTAAAAAGCACTCTTTCTATTGAAATTTAAGAAAATCGCTTGATTGAAGAATGACATTTTGATAAGAAAACTGGAAACTGTAAATTTCAATTATTTAGCAAAAATGAGTGAATTATTCAGCAAAAGTTCACCGCGCAATCCAGTTGAATGCCACTCTTCTGAAAGTTACTAATAGATGGTCACCGACGGCGGTAGCTGTGTGGTTAGAGCCGCGGGGTTGGCACGCAGACGACTCCGGTTCGATTCCCGGGCGGGGGAGGGGGGGTCAAAATGATTTTTTAACGCTCTAATTCTCACAGTTTCATTGTCCGAGCGGTAGTCTCGCAAGGGACGACTGTACCTGGTCAAGGCTTTTCTCTCAAGTGAGGTTTTTCCTTGGCCCTCGGCGAATGCGGTACAGGGGGTTGGGTGATGGGAAGGGAACTAATCGTAAAAACCCGAGAGGGTATACGAAAGGACAAAAAAGTACTACTGGATCATCCATGAAATTCCACTTCCTCAAACAGTCTGTTATTCACGAACAGACGAAATTTCCATTGCGTCCACTCATAATTTTTCAACTATTGACGAATTGTGAGTTCGTTTTAACTTTTTCCCATTCACTGAAGCATCCCCATCAACCTCGTTACCAATAAATGGATCTTCTTACTGGTTAATGATTAATTAATAAACTGGATTATCTTTTTTCGTCCTCTCTAGATCCTTACATTCCTCGCTTGCTGAACGAAACAAATCTGAATAAATCGGAGAATATTTATAGCGCTGGAATAGACACATTGGAGGCAATAGTCTTGAATTGTTTCGCTGGTGGAATGCCAAAGCCTACGATCACGTGGTTAAAGGTAGTCTCAATAGATAATAATTTTTGTAAGCTTCGCTTTACGCACTCGAAATTCACTTTACGCATGCTCTTGAACTTTACGCAGTCGTGTCCAAAAACAGTGACATTAGCCCCAAGAACTTTATACAATGCGTGAAACAATCGTTCAACTGTGTTTCGATTATTTTCGACAATTGGAGGGGTAAAATTCCACTTTTTACTTATGCGCAAAATTACACTTTTCACACGTTGTGATGAAAAATAGGGTTCGACGCTCGTACGAAAAGTGTTCTCTGACCCGTGAGAGAGCAGCACTAGCCTTCGGCGAGCACTACACATCTCTCACGCTTTAAAAAACACTTTTACGTACTCGTATCGAAATATACTATTTTTGACCCGGGAGAAGTGTGTAGCGCTTGCCAAAGGCGAGTGCTACCCTCTCAAAGGTCAAAGAGCACTTTTCCCACCAGTGTCGAACCCTATTTTTCATCACAATGTGTATAAAGTGAGCATGTGTATAAATTTCACATTACGCACAAGTGATAGACATGTTTCCGGGAATGACGGAATATGAGTCTAGGGACCTTGAAATGTCAACATTTGATGGAAAATCGAAATAGTATATTTCGATACGAGTGCGTAAAAGTGTTTTTGACCCGTGGGACGTGTGTAGCGCTCGCCGAAGGCGACGGCGGCCCGTCTAAGAGTCAAAAAACACTTTTCGCACGAGTGTCGACTTGTCGAGCCTTATTTTTCATCACAATGTGTGAAAATTGATTTCCGGAGTGATTACACTAACGTCCCTTATGAGGAAGCTAAATATGACAAGATTGATTTTACTCAATTGATTCCTCTGATCTCTAGGATGATGTACCTATTGATCTCAGTGATCCATCCTCCGAAGCCGCTCAAGATTATACTCTAATCAATAAAAACCAATCCCTGCACATTGAACATTTACTCGAACGAGTGAGTGGAACATACACTTGTAAAGCGGAGAATAAAATGGGCGAGGTATCATCCTGGCAGAAGATAACGATCAAGAGCAAGGAAGTGTCGAAGGGCCTTATCATTTTAATAATTTTCTTGATAGTTCTCGTGGTTGTTCTTGTTGTATTCTTCTCCATCAAGGTCCATAGAGAGAAGGTAAATTAATTGAGTTCGGTTAACCCATTGAACCAACGGGTTAATTAATTTGACGATGATTATCTCATTGATAGTGTTTTAATGAATATGATATTGCAGGTCATACGAAAGCAATTGATGGAGGCAGGTTTGACTCACTTCGAGGAGGGTGCGTTGGAGTGTTTGAACTCTGAATTGACCGTAGATGATCAAGCGGAACTTTTGCCATATGATAAGAAATGGGAATTTCCGAGAGAACGCCTGAAATTCGGTGAATTCCTGTTCTATTCATTATTGTATTTTTCTTTTTCCTCTTTTTATTTTCTTCTCATCAAGAAATCAAACAAAACAACTTAGAAAATTTGGGCCAAAGAAATTCTGTAGAAAATACCTCAATAGAATAAGATGTAGAAAAATCGAATTCTATTGACTTTTTCGGCCGAAATTAAATAAAAAGTTTAATAGACATCCAATAGAAGTTTCTAATGAATTCACTAGGATTTTTTATTAAATTTTTTCATCCGTGAGGCTACCCAGTTGTCATCTGATCTTTGAAATAATTACAACGGTCAAAATAACATATTCAAACATTCATGATTTTTTCGAATTTTTCTCAGGCAATTTAATTGGCAAATTTGATGATTGAAAATCGTTAAATCTATGGTGTGGTCTGTACCAAACTATAGAAGATACTTGGATATCCTTAAGCTAGTGAACTTCTAATCAGATGTTCTTCTGTCGTAATAACTTTCTTAATAATTTCCAAAAAAATAGGTAAACAATTGGGACATGGTGCATTCGGTGTCGTAATGAAAGCTGAAGCCCAGGGAATAGTTGAAGAGGAAGACGTCACAACAGTTGCTGTGAAAATGGTAAAGCGTTCCACAGAGTCTATTCACATTCGAGCACTTGCCAGTGAGCTCAAGATCATGGTTCACCTTGGCAAGCACTTGAATGTCGTCAATCTCCTCGGCGCCTGTACTAAAAATATCGCTAAACGTTAGTATCTCAACGCCACGTCAATACCAATTAAGAGGAATTATATATTCATAAATGTTGTTTCAAATTCCAGGAGAACTGTTGGTAATTGTGGAGTACTGTAGATACGGAAATTTGCATAATTATTTGTTACGGCACAGATCGGACTTTGTGAATCAAATAGATCCAGCCACGGGGAAAATCGATGTGTCTATAGGATCCGATTTATTGAATCGAACTCTCAGCGTGGGAAGCAATAATAGGTCAGTGCTTTGAAATGAAAATTTCAGTAGCCTGTAGATAACTTGGTAGTAGTACAGTACTGCTAAATGAGCAACAAATTTAACATACAATGCTATTTATTTTTCGTCAATAATGTAACTCAGTAGAAAAATATTTAACTGAAAAAATTCAATCGATTTTAATTTTTTTGTTAAACTTATTCGGTTGATATTTTTCGCATAGAAGTCTCTTGGCATAATTTTTAATTTTTAATGAGCGTATAAAAAAAATTAACCAGATTTGAGATGTTTTTTTTTAGATTTTTTCTTATAGATATTCATCGCGATAAATTTTTTATTCTTAATGAGCGAACAAAAGTCCTCAAAAATAAATAAATAAGCGACTTTAAAAATTAAAATTTTTATAAGAAAAAATCTCAAAAGAATACCTTTTGTCATAAAAAAATCGAAATCTATGATTTTTTCGGCAAAAGAACTAATAAAATTTCTAATAGAATTCTCTCAGATTTTTTAATCAATTTTGCATACATTCTTCAATTCAGTAAAACTCAAAACTAATGCTTTGAATATAATTTCGAATGAATTTCATGGTCTTCTGGTGATTTTTCGTTGATGACCTCACGCTATAAAAACCTTGGATGGGACTGGGTGCATGTGGTCTGTGGTTTAACACGTTCCTGTTACCTTCTTATCATCAAGCAGGATAAAATATGCGGCATTATCGTTTTCCCGTAGTCTTAGCTTGAACTCCAATGGCGATTCAGGGCCATACAGCCCGGGCCCTGATTCACAGGGTGTGAGTATGACACCGGATGGAATGGTACTTAGCAATAATTCCATTCAGCCTGCCTGGCGATCGAATTATCGGGGGGATTACAAAGATAGTAATCTCAAGCCCATATGCACGCAGGATCTATTGTCCTGGGCGTTCCAAGTTGCCAGAGGAATGGAGTATCTTAGTCAGAGAAAGGTAGATTTTCTAATTAAAACGATTGAATACACTGGTCTGATTAAAAAATCAGCAGCTAAATGATAAAACGTTGTTGAAGATATCTGAATACCTTTTACAGTTTCGGATAAACCACACTGTAGATTAAACTCATTTTCATCAAATATTTCTCATCATAAATAACACCTTTAAGTTTAAAGAATTTCAATTCTTTATTTATAAACAACGAATGTTTAAACATGACCCTGAATATGCATGATTTTTTCAAATTTTTCTCAGGCAATTTAATTGACAACTTTCATGATTGAAAGTAGTTGAATCTATAGGGTGGTCTGTATCAAACTGTAAAACATCCTTGGATATCCTTATATGTGAAATCATCTCCATTGAACCTCTATCTTTCACTTCCTTAGTAATTTCCGCTGTTTCGAAAAAAAAAACATTTCTTACGAAAAATGAACAACTGCCTACGAATTTCATTGATACCAACAAAAAAAAAAATAAAATCTACTTATTCCATCCCATCGCTACATTATGTATTCGAAGATATCAAAAGACCTTCTTTGTAGAAAATTTTGTGGCCTACAATGGAAGGTCCCTTGTCACCCCAACTAAACTCGTTTCTGAAACTACTATCTAATTCTGAAAAATATCGCATTCGACTTATTACGGTTTATCTTTTCCCTTCAAAATTTTCTCACCTTCATGAATAAATTTCTGCTCAGGTACTCCACGGAGATTTAGCAGCGAGAAACATCCTCCTCGCCGAAGACAACGTCGTAAAAATTTGTGACTTTGGTCTCGCTAAAACCATGTACAAAGACGACAACTACAAGAAGAAGGGTGACGCGCCCCTCCCAATCAAGTGGATGGCGATAGAATCGATAAGAGACCGAATCTTCTCGACGCAGTCGGACATCTGGTCCTTCGGAATTGTTCTCTGGGAGTTCTTCACCCTCGCGAAGACCCCCTACCCAGGGATGGAGGCTGAGAAGCAGTACACGAGGCTGATCGAGGGCTACAGAATGGAAAAGCCTGAATTCGCGACTGATGACGTCTACGACATAATGTTTCAATGTTGGAAGGCCAAACCGACGCTTCGGCCGACATTCACGGAGTTGGCTGAGAGTATCGGAAACTTGTTGGATGACAGTGTCAAGATGCATTACGTGGACTTGAACACACCGTACATGGACATGAATTTGTTGATCAAGCACGACTATCTGAAAATGATGTCAGCGCCTGACCACGAGACTCTCTCCTCCCCTGCCCACTACGTAAATACTCCTTGTTTGCCTCAGACCAGTACAGCCGATGATCCTTACCTCTGCATGACTCCATCAGTTCACAAGAATGACACGGACGACATATTCAGTCCTCGAGTTCCTGGTCAAAGGACGCATTTCGAGTTCCCTACACCTCAAAAACACCAGGTCCACTCGGACTCTGACTCAGAGGGGGTGGAGTTCTCTCCAATGCTGCCGAACAGTGAAGATGATAACTACTTGCAACCGATAAACGTCGCAGAACGCCGGGCGGAATTCGCCAGACAGCGACAAGCGATGAAGAAGACGAACTCAGTTCCTGTGAAAGAAAATATCGAGAGGGACTCTGGGTACTGCAATACACCACACAATTTAAAAACCTTCGATCTAAATGGGGACGAGATCAAAGATGAGATCGATGGTAGACCGGGTAATGATAAGGGAAAGAGTGAGTGCAATCCTGGGATCATCAAAACTCAGGATAATTACGTTAACATGCCGAGGAACAAGAATGATCTGAGGAGGGACTCTCCTGACAGTTTCACCAATCCCAGTTACGTTTTGCTCAATATTGAGCCTGAGCCTCGAATATCGAGCGTTTGAGTTAGCTTTTTTTCGATCAATTTTTTCATGAAATTCTGTTGAAATTGAGATTGTTTTATGACGAATGTTGACATGACTGTGAGGATGAATATCTATTGTTGTAATTTTACACGCTTTGGTGCCGTTGATGGGATTTGATCTTCCTGGTGGAAATAACTATAAGGTGAATGATGAGTACAACCCTGGGACTATCAAGACTATCACATCAACGTGGAGAGGACGAAGAATTATTTGAGAGGAGATATTTTTAACAACTCCACTTATTCCAGTTGTTTTCAGACGAATTGTGATCAAATTCTGATGAAAATTGGATTCCAATTCTGTACACTCCAGTGCCATGAGGGGCATGTGATCTCCACTAGGAGGAGATCAAAGATGCATACGGTGATAGGCGTAGTGATGATAAGGAACAAGAGTGCAATCTAAGGATCATCAGTACTCAGGATAATAAAAACAACATACAGGGGAACAAGAATGATCTGAAGAGAGATGTTCCTGACCGTTTAATAATGAACCTGAGTTCTGAATATTGAGAGTTTTAGTTTGCTTTACTGTTAAGCAAATTTGAATGAATTTGAGTGAATGTCAGCATGACTGCGAGGATATCTATTTGTGTATATTTTATACGTTTCGGTGCCGTTGATGGGATTCGATCTTCATAATCGAAATGATGACAAGATGAATAATGAGTACAACTCTGGGGTTATCAAGACCCAACATAATTACGTTAACATACAGAGGACGAAGAATTATTTGAGAGAAGATATTTTTAAGAACTCCATCAACTCAGTTAAGTGTAGATCAGTACTGATTCTGCGTTCCGAATTTCAAGGACTTGAGCTCGTTTCAGACAGATTGAGGTAACATGCTGGTGAAAATGGAATTCTTCCACGTGTAAGTCTGTATAATCCGATGCCATCAAGGCTATTTGACCTTCGAGAGGATGTGATCAAACATTGAATTGATAATAATCGGAATGAGGATAAGGTGGAAAACATACCGAGAAAGAACAATTTAAGAAGTGCAAGTCCTAAAAGGTTCTCAATGCCAGTTACATTTTCACTGCGGAGGGGAGCCCGTGCGGAAATTTCCAAATCAAATAGTTTATAAAAAAAACCCTGACAGTATGATTTTTAATTTTTACGAACCTAAGAAAATTGATACAGTAAACTCTCGCTAGTTGCACGCCCGTTAGTTACTCGTTTTCCCCTAATCCCCTTCCCAGACGCTCGAAAGCTGACCCCCACTCTCGGCCGCCTTACGGTTCTTTTGGCCTCCGTACGTAAACAGAGGTCCAAATAATTTTATTCGAAAAGAAAACTATCCATTCCCTCTCCTTTTTCTGAGAATCTGCGGCGACATTGGTTGAAGAGTGGGGGCCGGTTGCTCATTTCTTGGAAATGGTACCCCTACAGCCCTTTCGATGAGCAACTAGCGAGAGTCTACTGTAAATGAATAGCAAAAATGAAGCATTCTGATATTCTTCTGTGGGATACAAAAGCCTGGTGTTCCAGTGAACACTGTTGCTCTTCCTAAAATATCGAAATATTTACGGTCTTTCATAATGTCCGATATTTTTGAAATTTTACCTCGATCTCCCCTTAATCAATACTGAACCTCAGGCTCGAATCTTGAGTTTAAAAAAATTAAGATCAAACTGGTGAGAATGAAATTATTTTATGGTGAATTTTTGTATTACTCTGAGAATTAATGTCTCTTCGTGCAATTTTATATTTTCCGGTGCCATTAAAATCTCTACGGACATTTTTATACGATTGAATTTATCGAACATCACTCGAGCTGCGAGCTAATCTTTAAATTTTATTGATTATTGGACTAGAATTTTTTGACCCACTGAAATTTTAAGAGAAATTATTATAATGATTAATCACTGAGATTTTTACAACTCTAACGATGAAAATACGATGAAAATACGATGAATACTTTTCACTTACTTAAGTTAGTACTTAAGCTTATGTTAGCGTCTGTAAAATTTTGTACTTATAGAGTTTCGATATCTTCATTGACTCTGATAGAGTAAGGCACGTCGTGAATGGTAGTTTTATTATAAATATTTCTACCCCTTTTTATAATGTCTGTCATCATATTTTTCTTGTACTTGATCCACCTGTATGTAAAAGTATAAGTAAATATCGAATTATAAGTGTAAGATTTTTTATGATTAATTGACTTTTATCATTACTCACCTTCGATCCGAAACGAACTTCTTGAATAGTTGATCTCTGGAAGGGTACTTCATGTTCATGAAGAGCTTCACTCGTTCCCAAATGTTCCCACGATTATGTTCGAACAACCAGTAGCGAGGGACTAGGAGGCAGCGAACTGGAGTCATTGATACGATTCGACGATTCCTCATCTCCTCTCCTGCATTGCAATCAGTGTAAGGTGTAAACGGACGAAAAAAATGCATAGAGAAGCTAGCGCATTTACTAGAAAAGTTATTGGTTTCGGTGACTATTAAAAAATTCCGCAGCTTTTTAGCGTATTTTTTTAAAGCGAAAAGATTCAATAGAAACTATTTTATAGAAAAAGTAAACCAAAGTTAACTGTTGCAGAAATTCTTCGATATAAATGTTTCAAATTTTTTTCACTTTTTTTTTCTTCTGTCATTAAAAAAATTCGAAAAAGAAAACGTAGAAGATTTAAAAGACAGAATTTTCTCCAGAACATACGGTGAACAGTCCAATTGTAGAAC
>NW_021680677.1:0-9181 GCF_001412515.2 Diachasma alloeum | reverse complement strand
CACCCCAATCAACGGAACAATACGATGTTCCACATGTGGCAAGAGTCTTTGGTAATAAGGTTTTTTTGAATTGGCATGTAGTTATTATTATTATTTTTTTTGTGAATCTGTCAACAGCCTGAAGGATATCCAAGTAGTTCATGCAATTTTTTCTGGGTGGAATCCTCTTCAGAGTTTATAGAATAGACCCCGAGTAGTTTTTAGGCACAATATCAATCTCAGTATCCAATGACCCTAAAGTTTGCAGGAAAAAATCTTCAGCAAAACATATCTAATGAGGAAATTGAGCAATTGGAAAATTTCAAATTTCATGTTGTCGGGTATGACGAAATCCAATCGTGATGGTAACTGGATATGTAAATCTATAAATTAGGGGTTGATTTTATTAACAATTTAACTATGGAAAACTATTAATACGATATATCTCACCTCAGAATTAATCTATTTGAAAAAAAAACATGGTCACGATTTTCATTTTACGAAATTTCTACGTAATTTTCACCAGATGGATCGCAAACTTGCCAAGAAAGAAAAATCAATTTGCAGATTCCCTGAAAGTATTACAGAAAGTCAAATGATAAAAACTATCTGAAAATGAATGTCATTCCAACGATCTGCTTGACATTATTTTGAATGTGTTTCAAGCAAAAGGTAATCATCCCCATATGCAACAGTTCGTAGCACCATTCAAAATTTATCTGGAATGTCAAGAGCAAATCGATTTTCGGAAAGATAATTCGGAGTTGATGTTAAATTTCGGTGCAACAGGTACAATCGTCAGGGAACCATACCCCGACTCTAAGAGGATATACTATTATTCAGGATTTGTGAATATGAAGAACTAACTCTTGTCATTCCTCAAATATGTTACGAACAATCACACCACACCTTCGATCAGAGACTTATCAGAGGCAAAATATATGAGAGTTTGTTGGGAAGCGAACAAACTCTCATGGCCTCCTTGCAAAGCATTCGTCACTGATTGGTTCTGGGCTAGCGTAACTGGGGTAATGGGAGCTTGGAATGATCTGACGGTATTGGAATACTTGGAACTGGTCTACAATGAGATTCAGAATAACATCCCTTTATCCTCTCACGCAATTCGGTATTTCATGTGCTATGCTGACTTTATGAAAATGATTTCAAGATGGTCACATAAGAAACAGATTGATGATGCAAGGATCAAGAGGTTTTTGGAGGCCATAGCTGTTATTTCCCACTGTTCTGGTATGGAGTCAATGAGTATTGGTCACCTATTGAAACTGATTATGTGATTGCAGCATTCGGAGAAATTGAGAATGTGAGGGCATCTTTGGACTCGCAGATTGATAAGATTCCTACGTTTGCAAAGCTAGAGGTTGAAGATAATACTGATACTAAAAATAAAGTCACATCAATGTATGGAAAAAGCCCATGGTTCACTCATTTCAACAGGATTCGTGGTAGAGTCAAGGAAACTATTGGGAAACATCATCAAAGAAACAAGAAGAATCAGTATCAGTCGTTGGAATTCTCAGATTATTTGATGAAGGAGCTCCTTCCATACGCCCCTCTGTGATCAACCGTAGTCACTCTATAGCACAAGCACGTAGTTAATGCATCTGCTGAGAATCATTTCAAAATCACAAAATTGAAGAAGAATTCAGGCATGAAGGCCTCGAGATTCGTTGGATCTAAACTGTCTGTGTTAAACGTCCTCAGAAACAAGAGAATGGACCTCCAAAGGTCTGGGTCAAACGTGCCCACAAACGAGGGTTTGAAAGTGTAGGCCGTTTGCAAAGGAAAAACTAAGACGTACTTATACAGACGCAAAGAGATTTCAGAAAATTGTAAAAGAGCAGGGACAGAAAGTTCTGAAATTCTACAAGAATCACACGATTTCGAATCCACAATATTATCATTATCCTAACCCACCATGCCGTTTTTTTGTGGCCTCGATACGAGTTGGGAATAATGCTACATCTAATGCGACCATCCTTTCTGATGATTACATTACTGTACTCGACAAAAGGTAGTTTATGAACTCCATCATTGATTACTGGGCACAGGTATTAATGAGTTAGTTTCAGCGAAACAATGAATTTGTATATGTGCCCTCTGGGTTGAGTAAATATCTCGTTTCGTTTTTGGGATGAATGGCATCAACCAACAGCAATCATTGGTTTTGGTGTACGCTGATGTTACGAATTTGTTTTTAAGGCCATCGAGTCTCTTTTCGGGTCCCATTCGGCACTCTATCCAACCCTGTAAATGCGGCTGTGGATTCTACACTGTATCGTATTCGCGCTCCTATAGAACATAGGAGTAGCATAGGAAATCACAAGAACCGATGCCGGTATAGGCGGTTACTCTATTAGCAACCTTCCCCGCTCGTTGGAGCCACTCGCTGCAAAATTTGGTTCCGCTTGGGATCGAACTCGCCACCTTTCGCACAATAGACTTGCGTCTAGCCATTCAGCCACCGACCTCGGTGATGTTATGAATTATATCGTCTATTTGATTAAAGATCCATCAGGCGGCGGTAAGATAAAGAGAGTGGAGAGAAAAAGATTAAATACTTTCATCTCTGGTTACCGAAAGGTGAGACCAACTTAAGTTATTGGCAATGACTCGTGTGAGTTGGAAAAACACAAATTGATTAATTACTCATTTACAGGTTTTCCCTACATCATTGACTGGACTCTGGAAATCCCACCTCATCAAAGACAGAATGATGGGTTCAACCGCGGATCCTCGCGGGCAATCTTTTGTGGATGACTCCGCTCGATACTTTGTGAAAAATATTGCATATATCATAAATGAAACCTTTATAACAGGAAATAAGAAACATCACGAGAAGATTTCCATTTTTTTTCAAATGTGATTCTGTTTCTTTTCTTAATCGGACGATTTAGATGAATAATGGAGCTTGAAAAGGATTTAGTGTTTCACAGCGGATTTAATGTTAACCAATAGGACTAGGAAAAGAAGGAACAAAATCACGTAGAAATTTCATAGAATGAAAATCGTGACCATTTTTTTTTTTAATATAGATTAATTCCGAGGCGACATACGCCGTGTCAATGGTTTTCCATAGTTGAATTATTAATAAAACCACCCCTTAATTGATCTAATTACATATTCAGCCGCCATCACGATTGGATTTCGTCTCGCCCGATGGAGTAAAATTTGAAATTTTCCAATTGCTCAATTTCCTTATCAGATATGCTCTTTTTTTGCAAACTTCAGGGTCATAGTTTCGAGAAAAGGATTTTTGAAAAAATGAAATTTAACACATCGTGTCCATAAGAGCTGTATACTCTCACCATCAATCCTGTAGACATAACCGTATATGACCTTGTTCATTAAATTCTTTAGTTTTTTTGCGACATTAAAAAAAATAAGTTTTCGGATAGATAATTACAACCAATCGAAGTAGAAGCTTCTTAATTGCTCCGTCGGCCATATTGACTGGTTTGAATTCGCGCGTTTCTGACGTCTGGCAACAGTTCGCAATTACTCGAGCTTATATGGAACACATGTGCAGTGTTGGCGTATGATCATTAGAAATTAGACCGACAAAAGTCAAATGTAAAATTGAATAACAGTATATTACGCAACAAGTGCGGGAAGCAAGCGGTTACGCACGAGGGCGGCGCAGTCGCTTGCTGCCCGCACGAGTTGCGTATACTATTTTATACCATAAGTGCGTGCGCGGCGAAAAGGGGCCGGGGGGGGGGNGGTTATGTGGATACTAACAAGAGAGGCAGTGGGCGATGTTATGAGTCGATGCGCGAGTCGATGCGCAATGGATGTGTGGAATCCAACGATGATATTGAACGACTATTTGCGCATCGATCTGCGCATCGACCCGTGCATTTGCGCATGCCCATGGATTACGTACGGGATTATACAGATGTGTAGGGTTCCACACATCTACAGTGTGAAACCCGGCACTTTCTGTGCGTTGACACTCAACTGAAACCGGCCAGATTTCACGCACGTATGGTATAAAATATTGTTCACAACATTCATCAAAATAAATTATTGAAAAAGTGTATAACAATGAAAAATCCCAAAAAGTATGGGGATAGCAAGATTTTCGGCCAAATTGAAATCTTGCTTGAAAAAAGTTGCCAAATTGAACGAAGTACCCGGATACCTTTAAATGTTCCTTAAACAGCCCGTAGTAGGTTGCTCGGTAGGCGGAGTCATTTTGCGGAATTTCACGTTGCGGACTCATCGCTACGGTAGTTACGTTATGTACCTATTTTCTACTGTCCATAGTTAATTAGTAGAATTTGATCGCAATTTTTTTCTTCGATATTTGACAACTATCTAGATCATCGAATTTTTCATGCATTTGCCCTTCTCGACTATTTGGCTCACTTGGGACAAAAAAATCACAATTTCCGTAAATTGTTATCCATTAGGAATTGAAAAATTGTAGTGCTCGGGATTTGAACTCGAGTAGGTATCGAAGCCGACGATCTTTCACTGAATATTCTCAAGTAGGAGATTATGTTAATAATGATTGACAAAAACCTATCTCAACAGAATAAGTTTTATACAAAAATCAAATTCTGTTGATTTTTTCTATAAAATATTTTGTTCTTAGGCCCAATAAACCGCAATCTGGACGAGTGAAGCAAGGTATCACTCGTGCCCGTGACCTCACTTAGCTCGGTTAGGCCAATGCCATAAAACATTATATGTCGCACGGCGATAATAGTATATTTCAGCACGTGTGGGGCAATATCGTCATTAACGTGTGTGGGGTTTACAGCATGAGCCGAAGGCGAGTGATGTAACCACACAAGTTAAGGACGAAATTTCCCAACAAGTACTGAACAAAATTTTATGTCACGAAGCCTGAAACCGGCTGAATTAGACACGAGACGCGAAGCGTCGAGTGTGTAATCCAGCCCGTTTCAGGCATGAGTGGCATAAAAGTATTTATACCATACGTGCGTGAAATCCGGCCGGTTTCAGTTGAGTGTCGACGCACAGAAAGTACCGGGTTTCACACACTGTAGTGTGGAACCCTACATATCTGTGTAATCATCTGTGCGTAACCCATGGGCATGCGCAAATGCACGGGTCGATGCGCAGATCAATGCGCAAATGGTCGTTGCAATATCATCGTTGTATTCCACACATCCATTGCGCATCGACTCGCGCATCGACTCATAACATCGCCCACTGCCTCACTTGTTGGTATCCACATAACCCTCTCAATATTCTGGCGTTAAATTTATTCGGTAAAAAAAATAAAAGCAGTCAAATTAAATGGACAACCACATCATACCCGACAGTGACGAGGAGATTGATCTCTCGGGAGATTTATTTGATGGAGATTCGACATTCCTCACCGAAGCAACCGTCGGTTCTCCGCCAAATAAAAAGCTGTGTCTGGATGATGAAAATGATGAAAATAACAACTGGAATGATGAAACTCTTCCACCAGGAATTTCGAAATCAGGACAAGAAGTGAGAAATAATTTGATCCCCAAAAAATCGGTTGATAAATACAAGACTGTCTATGAAATTTCACCCAATTAAATTGAGAAATTTGATTTTAAACAATTTCCAAGTCTGAACTTTGTTTTTATTTTTGATCTTGATTTTTTTTGTTTTTCAGTAGGGGGGGGGGGTCGCCCCTTCACCTCCCCCCCAGCAGGGGCTCCGCCCCTGCACCCCGCGGGGGCTTCGCCCCTCGACCGCACCAGGGACTTCGTCCCGGGATCCCCTTCTGCCCCCCCGGCCCCTTTTCGCCGCGCACGCACTTATGGTATAAAATAGCATACGCAACTCGTGCGGGCAGCAAGCGGCTGCGCACGAGCGTAACCGCTTGCTTCCCGCACTTGTTGCGTAATATACTATATCTGACTCATGTGATTATAATCCTCGCCTTTGACTCGGATTCTAATGTCACATTCGTCTGATAATACATTTATCGCCTGATGACATAATATACTATTTTGACGAATGTATATAAGGAGCTTTGTGTACCTTATGATGAAAATTACAATTATCACACAAAGTATCACCCACAAAGCATTCCTGACGAGAGTGATTATAATCCTTGCCGTCCTCTCGTTGTATAAACTTATATTCATCAAAAAACACTTTGTGGGCCTAATGATGAAATCTATCATTCTACTGCGGAATTTTTTAATAGTATTGATGATAAATTAATATATTTTACTAGTGAATGCGCTATATTTGCTAGGGATTTTTTTCGCACATGTGCTTGAACCTGCCCCAATAGCCAAACATTTTTGGACATCAAACGAATTTTCCAAGTCATACGATTAATTTTTTATTTTGTACATTTAAGAGAAAAAATCGATCTGCGAAAATAGAAATATCAAAGCCGATCAATTTTTATACCGTACAATATACTGTGGCGTTATGAGTTTATTTGTCCTTTAATAATCTCATAGTTCACTCCAATTCGGCTAGTGTCGGTGAGCTCACGGGTGGTTCGCTCAATCGGAGAGATGTGTGAGGGTTGCTGAAATAAAACTCCGTTATATATGGATATATCAACTCTAGCTCTATTGTCTATATTAAATATACACTGGATGTTACGGTTTGGGCCGGTATACGCGTGAATACTCTACGACTCGAATTCGGAACTTTGACTCGACTTGATGATCGTATGGTTGAAGGCCTGAGCTAGAGGTCCGCTCGACTCTGCTCCTGATCGTACTCTGTTCTCTGGTGAGTCCTGAAAAACTCGTCAAAGCCCCAAAATGCTTACTTAAGCAATCCCACGGTCTTCTTCACTAACACAGTTCCGTGCCTTGATTTGACAGAAACTACACAGTCCAACAGTTCAGCACCCTGAAGTGGACCTGTAGAAAACCGTGGAACCGCTTACGCTAGTGTCCATAGGACACCGTGGGGCTGCTGAGCAATGCTTGGATGAAGGGAATGAGAAACCTCGTTTCCCGTTCCCATCATCCACCACTTTAACTATAATTATTTATTAAATCGACGTATTGATCAATCTCAATACGTCACACTCCCCTAACAAAACTATTGTTATCCTTTTGGTTACAATAGTAACAAAATTCTCAAGATTTATTTCAAATCTACGCCAAATGGGCCTGTCTTATGCCGGAAGGGCTATCAATTCCCGACCATAAGGGCTAAAATCCCTGCTTTATGAGCAATAATATTCGCATAGGCAATTAAGTTTCCTGGACTTAAATAGTTCCACAAATTTGGTTCTTAATCCTATACCTATCGACCGAACCCTTACATAATTGGTTACATGGTTATTGGGACGATTCAATACATGATTTTCAAAAAAAAAAATAAACCTGTCCTTGGTTCTGGCCGTGGTCTTCTGGTTTTTTGATCGTTAAGTTACCACCCGCCCAAGTCTCTCCTTGCTGAGTATTGGGGAACCATCGTTTGGCCACGCCAGTGTGGCTCTACCATGTGCCATCCTTCAGGCGTGGTTCGACCCAAATGAGCCCCGAGCATGGGCCTATGATAGTAGTTCTGGACAGGGACCAGTTGGTTCTGAGGAATCATAGGTCCCACGTCCCCTACGGAGGCCAATGTGTCGACCGAGTAGGCGCGATTCAGCATTCCCGAGGGTCTTTCTGGTTCCAGGATTTCGGTAATAGTGGCCGTGGGAGCGGGCCTCGTCTCTCTCACTATTGTTCTCATCGAGATGTATACTTCCTGAGTTGCCAGATGATTTGAGTGCCTTTGCAACGCTATCTCGGGTGATGGTGTTCTGGCTGATCTTTGGTGGGTCCTTCTAGTACCTGAACAGACCCCAAGCACCCGACACAACACAGCGATCCTTGACCATATGGAAAATTTCCAGATTATTCCTGCTATTATACCGAAAATTCCAAATGAAATTCCCGCCAATCCTAGTCCATTTTCTAATCTCTGTAACCGCCTACTAGTCTGTTTTTGTTTACTTAAGGCCTTGGCTTTATTAATGATCATCTGTAGCCCTAAACTGTCTCGTCTCATATTCTCTTCGTCGTTCGGCCCTGTCAGTACTGTCAGTGGAAAGGTTGCGTCGTCTATTAATTCTGTCAAGTTTCCCTCTCCGGTTCCACGCAAAGTCTCGTTTATTAGTTTGGGGATATCTACCGGGGCTTTATTCGTGAATTTAGTGTCAAATTAGGTCATTATTTCTATGAATGGAACGAGGGTGACCTGTCGAGACCGGGCTTCGCATTCCGATGAGAGCAATATCTTTCCTGTTCCTGAAATACTGACGGAAACCGGTTCTTTCCGTGAACAACTTAGTCTCAGTTCGCCTTCCGTTACGACAGAGAATACTCAGGAGTTGGAATTTTCTATCTGTGCCCAGTAGGTCTGAGTCATTGGTTTCATCCGTACATCGCATATCTCGGAGCCCTTAAAATTGGAATTGGTGATCATTTGTACCTCGCAATCTCTATTATTATTTACTTCATATATTGGGCGTGTTGTTCTGCATAAGAGTTCCACAGATCCTTTTTTGCAGCACTTGACATCGTCGCTACTTAATTTAAAATATGTATTAGTTCGTTCCGAGATGGCCGTGTAGGGATGACTAGGGGTTATGAAGGCGACTAAGGGCATGGTTGTATTCCCGACTTTCATTGGTAATGTGTTTATAAACCGCATATCTCGTCAATTCGACTATTGGTATTGTTAGTATAAAAACTACCTTTTCCTTATGGAGATACGCGGTTAAGTCTGTCAATTTGAGTAGTTCCGTCATATAAGATATTTCTAAGGGCGTTGGAAATTCCATACCCCTATTGGTTCTTAATACTTCTGACGCCGCTTTAATAATATTTTGGGGTGACATAATTGAAGGGTGTAACTGGCCTCGTTTCGCAAACAATATTGCATTTATGAGTAGTTGGGTATCTACCTCATATTCGCTTAACTGCGTATCGAAAACTGCCAGTACCACTTCCATCTCACTATTATACTTTATTATGTCCATTTTCTCTGCCATTACTTGGAACTGATTTCCGATCGCGTTTTTCAGCCTAAAAACCGTCTCGTTTATCGCCCGGAGGTCCGAGTGAATTGTCTCAAATTCCGACCGAATAATGTGTGTTTGATTCGCCAAAAGGTTCAGGGTTTCTCTACTTGTATTTTGCAATTGTCCAATNGTACTTGGAACTGATTTCCGATCGCGTTTTTCAGCCTAAAAACCGTCTCGTTT
>NW_021680676.1:186326-186470 GCF_001412515.2 Diachasma alloeum | reverse complement strand
ATTGAGATTAAGGGATGAAAAAACGGCAGTACGACGGAGAATTAAATTCGCCCTCAATTAATCCCCTTTCATCCCTTAATCTCTGTAACAAAAAAATAAAAACTGCCATGAAAGTCAGGGGCCAGTAAGAAAAATAATTTTTTT
>NW_021680676.1:185874-186131 GCF_001412515.2 Diachasma alloeum | reverse complement strand
AATTAAAAATTCACCTCTCCCCTCCTAATTGAGATTAAGGAAAGAAAAAAGGGTAGTTCGACGGACAATTAAATTCCCCATCAATCAATCGCCGTTGCATCCATTAATATCTCTAGCAGAAAAATACAAACTATGACAAAAATCATGGGCCAGTGAGAAAAATAATTTTCTTCTCGGTGCACAGTGACTTTTCACCTTTCGCCCGCGAATTAAAAATTCACTTCTCCCCTCCTAATTGAGATTAAGGGATGAAAAAA
>NW_021680676.1:185470-185815 GCF_001412515.2 Diachasma alloeum | reverse complement strand
TCCCTTAATCTCAATTAGGAGGGGAGAGGTGAATTTTTAATTACCGGGAGTCACTGTGCGCCGCGAAACGTTTATTTTTCTCACTGGCCCATGACTTTCATGGCAGTTTTTTATTACAGAGATTAAGGTATGAAAGAGGGTTAATTGATGGGGAATTTAATTTTCCGTCGAACTGCCGGTTTATCATCTCTTAATCTCAATAAGGAGGGGAGAGGTGGATTTTTAATCCGCGGGCGAATGATGAAAAGTCAGGTTGCGCCGCGACAAAAAATTATTTTTCTTACTGGCCCCTGACTTCCATGGCAGTTTTTATTTTTTTGTTACAGAGATTAAGGGATGAAAGAG